>NC_133463.1:17784318-18087348 GCF_048565385.1 Saimiri boliviensis
AAATAGGGCTTTCATCAACTGCTCTTTTTCCTCTTCTCTTTGGCCTCTCCAGTCCTGTTCCCTGATTCTTCAATGGTGAGAATCCAGGAGCTAAGCATACACAACCAAATTCTCCTTGAAATTCAATGAGGTGGATGAACAAGGGAAGCAAAAATAAAATTTTTCACAAATCATGTTGGGATAGTGAAAGCTAATAACATTCCCTCATCAATAAATCTTATTCCCATTCCTATAGTTTTTGATCTTGCTAGCTTGAAAGTTATACTGATGATAACATTGTTATGTATGTATTTGAGTGTGACAGGTAAGACCAAAACTTGGCCAGCATCTCTTTCCACACTTCATATATTTCAACACTTGTGCAATTCTGTAAACGTATCATATTCTTTCTAGCTTCTAGACCAGGGCTTTTGCATCATTTTCACATCCTGACACAGTGGGATAAACAGCAGAAGTTGTTGCAAGGAAGGAAGCATCCATTTCTTTGCACACTGATAACCTATTAGAGGTACTCCAGTGGGTCAAGATTCCTTGAATGGGATACTCAGTTCTGTGTCTTTGAACATGCTACTTCTATAAAGAATATTCTTTCTCTTTCCTCCTTCTTATTTCTGTGCATAGTCAAGACCCCCTCAGCCTTCAGGAAACCACTTAAGTAGTCAGTATCCCAGAATGTCTCCCACCGATCTCCCAAGGCTAGGGACGGTGATACTCCCATAGCATTCCTGGGCTTATCCTCAGCTTAATTCCCCACATTGTAACTTCTTACTTCGCTATATCTCCAATAAGACTTTAAGCATCTTGAGAAAAGGAACAGAATCCTACTTTTTTAAATTTTTAGCACTTACATGATACCTATTAAATAGCACTCAGGAACTACTAATAAATGAATTAATGAAGTCATGGACTCTTCCTGAATATATGGCTCTAGTCATCACTGATACACTCCTAAGAAAGCACTTACTTCTGATAATTCTACCAGAAAATAGTCTGATACAGTTGCTAGGCGCTTTTCCACAGAAATGAGCCGAGCCTGGTCAGGCCGGCATGTACCATGTTGCTCTTTCTCATAACACCGTATTCTTTGCCTATATTATAGTTTGTAATAATGGTGTATTTCTAAACTCTGCGTTACCAGGATGGGGGGATAGTCTTGGAAATTAAATGGATATTTTCTGTTGTCTTGGAATTTCCATTAAGCACTAAAACTGAGAACAATAGAAGACAAGCAATGCTGAGTACTAAAGAGAGGTGCCAAATACATCCACACAGTGCTCACTAAACGGCAGCAAGATGGGTCCAAAGACTAATGCCCCAGTTAGCATATATAAGCAAAAAAACTAGGGTTCTTTGGAGGAAACCTATGGCATCATTGTGTTGTGAGCTTAGAGGAAAGCGTGATGACATTTCTTTCCCCTTTCCCATGGGAGGAAAGATGAGGTGTTTTCCCTTTCTTTTGCTGAAGCCAGTGGGAAGATGTTCCTAGAGAACCAGTCATACAGACATAAGGGTAATCTCATGAAGCATGCAAAAGCATTTCGCTCCCAGCTGGGTTATTAGCAAGATGTGGAAGCAAGGGTCCCAGTGCAACTAAGAGACCCAAATGAAGCAGAATAAGAGAAGTCTTGGGTAAAATTTATATTTGACTCCCAAAATAGAGAGGCATATGTGAACACACAGACTGGCACCTGCTTCCTTCCGGAAACTCTGTGAGAGGGGAATTCTGAATGCAGGTAATTGTAGGGAGCAACTCTATACAATGGAGCAAAGAAAGAGGAACTGTGGGGCAAGCCTATAATGCTTGTTTATTTATTTACGTATTTATTGTCATGACAAGGATGAATGAATTTTCCAAGGACCAAGTACATACCAAGGAAGATAGGCTTCTATTTTCTTACTGGGACCCTGACAGCCAGTAAGAAGCTAGTTAGGGTGGGGCAACCCTATTATTAAATGGCTGAAGGGTAGATCGCTGGGGACAGGAGTTGAAGTGACTTACAAGGAGTTATAGAATTCCCCCAACAGAGTGCTTTATTCACATTAGGGAACGTCTTTGGATCTTTCAAAAAGACTACAAACATCCCAAAGAATGAGAATTTTGAGCTTCAAATATCACAAACTAAGTAGGACTATTTCTGACCCTTTTCTTCTGTGCAACCTCCGTCTCTCACTGCAATCCAGAAGGAAAAAAAAAAAAGGAGGAAAAAGAAGAGTAAAAGTACCTGAAGTATGAAAAGGCATAGAATATTTCCCTTTCCTGAGCTCCTGGTCATAGTGGGCAGGAGAGAATCTTTGAACTAGATGTTTGAGTGTTAAATTAGACTGGACAAAGTTGAGTATCTGAAAGTGACCAGAAAGCGATGGGAATTTGCTCGAAATATGAGGATGTTCACAAAGGCAGGAAAAAGAAGAGTCAAGAGAAACATTTAGAGACAATGACTGGAGAAAATTAAGCCATTTCTGATGGTAGCATCACTGAGTTTAGGTCAGCCAATAGACTAATCCTGAGTATTATGGCCTCATCTTGCTAGCCATGTCAGAATCTTCAGATGTGTTTGTAAATGACTGGCATATTTCTGAAAAAAATTGGAAAATAAATCTTTAATTCACGGTAAGAACGGATACATATTTATGCCCAGTTTGCTACACAGCCCCCACTCCTTGCCTCCTCCTCTTCCATCCCACACTTTATGTTACCATCACAACCCTTTGCATCTTCTACATGGAATCCAAGTGGAGGGAACAGGCAGGTTGCAGGGGAAATTTCCTGGAGATTGCCTCAAAAGCAATGGGCTAAAGGAATGATGATGTGACTCAGATCATACTTACAATCTTCTTCTTCATGAATTCTAATTCCCAAGTAATTTTAAAAGAGATGAATTTTTGTAAAACAAAGCTGAAATTGTCACTCGCCTACTCAAAACTTGTAATTAATAATCTGTCACTTGCCACAATACTATGAGTACTGAGCCTTAGCTAGATACTCAGATCCCTCAGTAATTTGAGCCAAACTGTCTTCCTAACATAAGTACCTATGTGCTTTACATTTTAGATCAATAGAACAATTTAATTCACTTTTATTCATTCAAGAATCCCTGTTATGAATGAGTGAAGGCAAAGCATTCATTCTGCAAATATTTACTGTGCACCAGCTACATGCTTAGTATAGAATGCAAACAAAACCAACCCTTCCCTCACAAAGCTCACTGGATTTGCAAGAAAAAAAAAGGCAGATGTTTGAGAAGTAATTAAACAAAGTATTGCCACTGAGATATGTACTGCAAGTTTTGCTGTGAAGACAGACCATGATCAATCTAACTGGTTTTTGACACTGATTGACATCCTATCTCCTCATTTCTTTTGTCAGTCAGTTACTTCCAAAGGGCATCCTTGGCACAACCATGAGTCTCTAGGCAAGAGCTGAGGGGAAAGAATGTCTTGTCTCCCTTCAAGGAACTCATCTATCCACGTCTCCACCTACACATGGCAAAAGGTTCCGGTCCGGAAGGATCCATCATCAAGCACTCAAGTCCTTCATGTGCTTCCCCTTGGGCTTTTCTCACTCTCATTAATTATGCACCTATTTCACTTTTCAAAATACCCTTCCATTCACTCAGCAAACATTTAAACATTACACCACCTGTCTTTGCATGTACCAAAATCCTCTAATGTCTATGTGCCTAAATCCTCTAACTTGATGCCATCTCAGGCAGCAATCTCTCTGATTTCCCCTAAGCCAAATGTGCCTTCTGACCACCCAGAACACCTAACTACACCTTTCATACAGCCTGCCATCTTCTACTTTGTGTTAATTACCCCTATATAGAGCTCAACTTTTGAGAAAGAGAGGAGGAGAGAAAACAGGGAGAGGAAGAGGATATTGAGGCTTGATTACATAAAGGACAGTGAGTCAAACCTCTCAGGCTTAGTAACATCCCCTGTGTATTCAATAGTATCCTAAACAGGATGGGGGTGTAGGGCCATTAAGCTGCAGTCACTGTCTCCAGGAGGCCTCTTAAGAGAAAGGGGAGAAAAATAGTATTGTAATCTTGTTAGACATGATTTATAAAGAATGTAAGAATACCAAGTTAATTGAGCCACCTCTAAAATTCATAGAAGATTTGAAGTGGTTAAATATATATTATGGTATATGATCCAACTTCATATTTTTAAATTGGACAGTATTGACTTTAAAGTGTTTTTCTCCAAGTTTTCAAAATAGTCAATGCTGAAATAGCACCCGTCAAAATGTATCCCGTGACTGTTATAACAAGCTTGTCCTAGATACAAGAAAACTAATTGTGGAGTCTGTTTTTCTCCCTTTTCTATAAATACATTTTAAACAAAGGGTTATGAATTTAATTAAATAAATATTAACACATTCCTTGAAAAAATAAATGTCTTTCATATGATTTCTGTCTCTTGGCACCACCTCTTCAATAGCCAGAGCAATAAAGGATTTAATCTTGTTCAAAATATGAATTTTTAGTGGTACTGGGATTTCTGGAAAGCAGTTATTGCACACCAGCTTGTTGAAGGAATGTCTTTTGCTTAAGAACTTGACTGAGTCTTCTATTGAAAAAGTTTTACACACTTATGTTTGTGTATTTAGTGATAAACTGATCTTTTGAACGGTTACATCACAGTCATTTCTTTTCTGCGTCCTGAGGTTAACCAACCTACAAGAACATTGCAAACATTGATTTGAACCACAGAAACAATCCTATTACAAAGTGAATAATTTTGGATCGGCTAAAAGAACACTTAGAGTCCTAAATTCAAATATTTTCTTTATCACTAAATCAGCTTGTTACTTTAGAGCTGAAATTAGATAAAAGAAACCACTTTACAGTATCTTTCTTATGGACCCACCTCATATTTGGACAACTAGTAGAAGTGACATAAGGCAGTCTATGGCCTAGCAGTTAAGAGTGAGAATTCTGGAGTCACACCAACATGGATTCAAGTCCTGTCTCTGCCACTCAGTGATTGTGTGGCCTTGAGAGAGTTACCTAATCTCTCCAAGGCTCACTTTTCTTACCCATAAAATGGTGATAATAACTGAACTATATTATAATAATGTTGTTAAGATTAAATAAAGACATATGGAATATTTAACATAGTGACTGTATGCAGGAAGTGTTCAGTAAATGTTATTTATTATTTATCATATTATCATAATTTATTGCAGTGTAGTGTTATTATTTCCATATCATCCATTGTTCATGAACTAAGCCACCTTTCATTACCCATCTATCCACCTCCTCCCATCTTGTGACAGATTCACACCAACAGAAGCTCCATGTGGATGAAGGTCAATGAGGTGGCTTTGATAGGAAGCAAGGTGAAACCCCATCTCTACTAAAAATATTTTTTAAAATTATCTGGGCATGGTGGTGCTTGCCCGTAATCCCAGGTACCTGAGGCAGGAGAATCACTTGAACACAGGAGGCGGAGGTTGCAGCGAGCTGAGATTGAGCCACTGCACTCCATCCTGGGCAACAAGAGTGAAACTCTGTCAAAAAAAAAAAAAAAAAAAAAAGAATAAGTCAAGAGATGACCACAATGGAATGTTCTGAGAAAACAAAGATGTGCATCATGTTGTCAACACTTTCATGTACCCACAAAACTTCAGTGATACACACGTCCTCAAATAACTTTAGAGAAATTTAAATTAGAGAATTAGTCATTCAAGAAATACATTATTAAGTGCCTACTATGTACTTGTGATGAATAACAATAATAGCTTCTCCCTCATGGAACTGATATTCTAGTAGGAGCAACAAGCTTTGGACAACAATTTCCTTATAATTGTGATTAAATGTTTCAAAAAATGAGAAAGGTTAACCTAAAAAGAGCACTAAAGGAGAAAGTCTCCTTTCTGACCCTAGACTGTAGGGGTCAGAGAAGCCTTCTGTGAGGAAGTGATGTTTAGATGGAGATCTTGGGAAGAAGCCATCAATAATTTGGCTATGGAGACAGCAGTCCTGGTGGAGCAAACAGCAAGTGATCAGTCCCTGAAGCTGGAAGGAATGTGATGCACTTGAAAACTGGAGGAAGACCTGTGCAATGGAGCACAGAGGACGGAGGCAGGAGTGACAGGACATGAGGCCAGTGAGGTAGACAGGGACCACATCGTGTAAGGGCTGTAGATTGTCTGTCGTTGGCACAACTAACGGAGAGCAAATACTGGCTTAACACAGCCTCCAGCTATGAACGCAACCAGATATGAAGAATGCTTGCCAGTGGGATAACGGTCTTGGATATAAATTAGAAATTTGTTCATTTAAAATAATAGAAAATGGAATATCCTAATTTAGAATATTTTAAGGGAGGTTCGGTATTTTAAGAAAGAGAAAGGAAATAATGTTTTATACATGACTTTAAGGTAGAAAAAAGACAAAAATAGCAAGGATGGGTGCTGAGACACAATCCTTCAAGGATTTCTCATATTTCTGCCCTTTTGCAAGTAAAGCACTGACACTCCATTTCTTGAACATTGTTTCAAGGATGTTTGACTAGCCTAAGGAGATAGAAGTAGAATCTCTCTCCAGAGCAAAGGGTTACCATGCTTATTGCCCACTAGAAAAGATGAGAGCTCCCTAATCTTAGGGTTCCTCTCCTTTAATGCAACATACTGCATATACAGGTGTCAGCTGGGTAGGAAGTGGCAACAGGGTATGCATACTGAGAGGAAGATAAAGCAATTATGAGGGAAGTCAACATAGCATTGTAATTAAAAGAATAAACTTTGGAATCAGACTATGTGGTTTAAATATCTGGTTTAATAAGTGGCTAAGCCACTTATTAAAGATTTGCTATTTCCTTTCAGGGAATAGAATAAAAGGACACACTTTCCAACTTGTTTTATGAGAACAAAATAACCTTAACACAAAACCGGTCAAGGAGGCCTGGAGCAGTGTCTCCTGCCTGTAATTCTGGCACTTTGGGAGGCTGAGGCAGGTGAATCGCTTGAGCTTAGGAGTTCAAGACCAGCTTTGGCAACACGGAGAAACTTCAGCTCTACAAAAAATTTTAAAATGTAAAAACCAGTCAGGCATGGTGGTGACTGCCTATAGTCTCAGCTACTTGGATGGGAGGATTACCTGGTAGGTTGAGGCTGCTGGGAGCTGTGATCATACTACTGTACTTCCAGCATAAGTGACAGAGTGAGACTCTGTCTAAAAAAAAAAAACAAACAAAAACACCTCCAGCAAAGGATGTTACAAGAAAGAAAAATCACAGATTCATATATTCTGTAAACATACATGCAAAAATCCTGATGAAAATGCTACTAACTTGAATCCAGATATACAAAAATCTAATTCATAATTATCAAGTGGGATTTATTCTAGGAATATAAAGTTGAGTTACCTTTTTTTTTTTTTTTTTTTCTGAGACAGAGTCTTGCTCTGTCATCCAGGCTGGAGTGCAATGGTGCAATCTCAGCTCACTGCAACCTCCGCCTCCCAGGTTCAAGCAATTCTCCTGCCTCAGGCTCCTAAGTAGCTGGGATTGCAGGCATCCACCATCAATCCTGGCTAATTTTTGTATTTTTAGTAGAGATGGGGTTTGACCATGTTGGCCAGGCTGGTCTTGAACTCCTGACCTCAGGTAATCTGCCTATCTTGGCCTCCCAAAGTGCTGGGATTACAGGTGTGAGCCATCACGCCCAGCCTGGGTTAACATTTTTTAAAAAATTATTACTATAATTCAACATATTAACAAAATAAAGGGAAAGAATCACATAATCATACAAATAGGTACAGAAAAAACATTGATAAAATGCAATTTCTATTCATTATAAAAGCTTTCAGCAAATCAGGAATAAGAAAAGAACCTGAGAACCTCCTTAATGTGATACAGGGTGGATTCAAAAATTTACAACAAACATCATAGTTAATGGTGCAATATTGAAAGCTTTCTCTTTGAGACTGAAAATGCAACAAGGATGTCTGCTATCACCACTAATCAAGATACAGGTAGAGTTTCTAGCCAGTGCAACAAGGGCAAGAAAATCATTCAAAGATATGATAATTATACTATAAAGGAATATGCAAATGATATAAGCTATATGGGAAAATTCCAAAAGAATCTATGGTAAACAATTAGTAATTTTTTTGGCTAAATATACATATTTAACAGGTCATAGGGGGGCTATGAATATTCATAAAGTTGGTCCTCACACAATGTGTACTAAACAAATATGTATGTAACATATGACCCATACTTATTTTGGGATGCAGACTTAACATATAAGTGTATTGTACTTAGACCCTGCATGTACACACAGACACGTGAGTGTACAATTTCTGTAAACCAGCCAGCACTTGTCCACGGTTAGCTGCCTTTTTAGCGGGAGAAATGTACTGAAATCAGTCTCTTGTCTAATTAAAGCTGTAGTTACAGCTGGTAAAACAGGGAGAAGGAGTCAGTTAGTCAGCCTATCTTGAATCTAGTACTCATTTGGCTGCTCATGAAAAAGAAAAACCTTGTGGCAGCTAGAACATAACTTTTTAAGTGTAGGAGTGTGTAACTTAACTGTTGCCTGGCATGGTCTCAGGTCCTGCTTATAATTGGTAACTTATTGTCACCAAGAGTCTGTTTTGTCAGTTTTATGGTCTTTTCTTCTTAATATACTTTAAGTTGTGGGATACATGTGCAGAACGTGCAGGTTTGTTACATAGCTATACATGTGCTATGGTGGTTTGCTACACCCATCAACCAGTCATATACATTAGGTATATCTCCTAGTGCTATCCCTCCCCTACCCCCCAAACCCCAGACAGGCCCCAGTGTGTGATGTTTCCCTCCCTGTGTTCATGAGTTCTCATTGTTCAACTCCCACTTATGAGTGAGAACATGCAGTGTTTGGTTTTCTGTTCCTGTGTTCATTTGTTGAGAATGATGGTTTCCAGCTTCATCCATGTCTCTGCAAAGGACATGAACTCATCCTTTTTTATGTCTGCATAGTATCCCATGGTGTATATGTGCCACATTTTCTTTATCCAGTCTATCATTGATGGGCATTTGGGTTGGTTCCAGGCCTTTACTATTGTAAACAGTGTGGCAATAAGCATACATATGCATGTGTCTTTATAATAGAATGTTTTATAATCCTTTGGGTATATACCTAGAAACGGGATTGCTGGGTCAAATGGTATTTCTGGTTCTAGATCCTTAAGGAATCACCACACTGTCTTCCACAATGGTTGAACTAATTTACACCCCCACCAACAGTGCAAAAGTGTTCCTATTTCTCCACATCCTCTCCAGCATCTGTTGTTCCTGACCTTTTAATCATCACCATTCTAATTGGTATGAGGTGATGTCTCACTGTGTTTTTGATTTGCATTTCTCTAATGACCAGTGATGATGAGCTTTTTTTCATATGTTTGGTGTCCACATAAATGTCTTCTTTTGAAAAGTGTCTGTTCATATCCTTTGCCCACTTTTTGATGGAGTTCTTTGTTTTTTTTTCTTGTAAATTTGTTTAAGTTCCTTGTAGATTCTGGATATTAGCCTTTTGTCAGATGGATAGATTGCAAACTTTTTATTCCATACTTTTGCCTGCTCATTCTCATGATAGGTTCTTTCACTATGCAGAAGTTCTCTAGGTCAATTAGATCCCATTTGTCAATTTTGACTTTTGTTGCATTGCTTTTAGTGTTTTAGTTATGAAGTCTTTGCCCATGCCTATGTCCTGAATGGTAGTGCCTAGGTTTTCTTTTAGGGTTTTTATGGTTTTAGGTCTTATGTTTAAGTCTTTAATCCATCCTGAGTTACTTTTGGTATAAGGTGTAAAGAAGGGGTCCAGTTTCAGTTTTCCGCATATGGCTAGCAAGTTTTCCCAACACCATTTACTAAATAGGCAATCATTTCCCCATGGGTTGTTTCTGTCATGTTTGTCAAATATCAGATGGTTGTAGATGTGTGGTGCTATTTCTGAGGTCTCTGTTCTCCTCCATTGGTCTATATCTCTGTTTTAGTGCCAGTGCCATGCTGTTTTGGTTACTGTAGCCTTGTGTATAGTTTGAAGTCAGGTACCGTGAGGCCTCCAGCTTTGTTCTTTTTGCTTAGGATTAAATAAGAGAAGACACAAACAAATGTAAAAGATTCCAAGCTCATGACTAGGAAGAATCAATATTGTGAAAACGGCCATACTGTCCAAAGTAATTTATAGGTTCAATGCTATCCCCATCAAGTTACCATTGACTTTCTTCACAGAACTTGAAAAAAATACTTTAAATTTCATATGGAACCAAGCAATTATTTACTAATTTTAATAATTTACCATAGTTTTTTGCTATCTTTTGTTGCTGGATACATGGTCAATAAAGAAATAAATTTTATTTCCACATAGAACAAACATATAATTAGAAAATTTTAAATGTTTTAAAGATATCATATATAATATCATCAAAAAATATCAAACAGCTAGGAAAAAATCTAAGTAAAAATGTTTAACTAAACTACACAGAAACTTTAAAATATCATTGAGAAAAAAATGGAAGATCTAAATAAACAGAATGATATATCAGGTTCATGCTTTGAAAGACTCAATAATGTAAAAAAGTTAACTCAGCCAAATTGATCTATAGATTTTAATGTAATTGATAGTCCAATTAAAAAGCCATTTATGGTTTTTGATGAATTTAGCCTAAAACTCAAATGAAAGGATTCTAGTTTTAAAAATATAGTCATAATTTTTTTCTATTTCTTCAATAAAGTACAACTAAAAACCCTAGACACTATGTACAAAGCAAACAAGATGACCGAAAGATGGAGAGGAGTGACTGGAGACCGCAAGACCCAATTAACTACAAAGTGGTAAGATTCTTGGGTTTTCTTTTTGCCTCATATATCCTAACTGAGTACTAGAGAAGCCAGAAAGTCACAAAAGGTAATTATCAGAAACAAAAACAAAACAAATAAGCAATTAATTAATTAATTAAGGCTGCTTTCTAGCCTAGGGACAAGGAAAGAGATAGCCAAGCAAGACAGAAAACTGACAATAACTGCTCTCCTACAGCCAAATATCACAGAAAAAACCTATGGCCTCAACCATTTCTCCTCTAGCAAAAGTCAGATGAAGAGCCTAGACTGCCAAAATATTCAGGTTGTAACAAGACTCTCCAACCTCCCCTCTACGATGGTGTCAAAGGAAAGTCAAATGAGAAACGAAAATATTCATCCCTGCTGGGTAGTAACAAGAACCTCCTCCCACCAACAGTTCAGTGGAGACCACATGCAAGTCCAAGTTTTCACCCCCATTTGGCAATAATGAGGCAACCTCACCCATTTATCCCCAATCCAAGAAGACATAGCATTCCTAAATGCATATTACCACACCACAGAGGTACAAAATATGTGAAGCGAACTGATATAATTGAAAGGAGAACTAGACAAATCCACTATGGAGGCTATTCAACACCCCTCTCTCAGCAATAGATAGAAGAGAGAAAAGCCTCAAGGTTACAGAACTCAACACCATCAGCCAACAAGATCTAATTGACATTATAGAATACTCAACCCAACAACAATAGAATACATATTCATTTCAAGTTCCCACACAACATATATTAGATAAATAATATGCTGCTTCACAAAACAAACCTCAATAAATTTTAAAGAATTTAAATCATAAAGAGTATGTTCTTCTACCACAATGGACTCAAACTAAAAATCAGTAACAGAATATGGCAGGAAAATCTTCACATATTTTGAAACTAAACGATGAACTTGTACATGATCTATGGATCAAAAAGTCTCTGGGGAAATTTTTTTAAATGCATTGAGTTGAAAGAAAATGAAAATACAACATATCAAAAATTTTTGGGATTCAGTTAAAGCAGTGATGATAGAAAAAATTCTATCACTAAATGCATACATTTAGACGATTGAGTCAATAATCTAAATTCCTACCTCAGGAACTTAGAAAAAGAAGGGCAAAATAAACTCCAAGCAAGCAAAAGGAAGGAAATAAAAATAAGAGTAGATATCAATGAAACTGAAAAGCAAATTTCTTGAAGAGGAAAAACTACAACTCACTCAATATAAAATTATTTCAATAGCCTAATAACAATTTTAAAAGTTGAATTCTTGTTAAAAACTCACAAATAAATGATCTCCAGGCCCAGATAGTTTCACTGGAGAATTCTACTGAACATTTAAATAATTAATACCAGGGTCAGCCACAATGGCTCACACCTATAATTCCAAAATTTTGGGAGGCCAAGGGTGAAAGGGTTTCTTGAGTCCAGGACTTTGAGACCAACCTGGGCAACACAGGAAGACCGTGTCTCTACAAAAAAATTAAAAATTACTGGGTGCAGTCTCATGTGCCTGTAGCCAGAGCTACTTGCATGGCTGAGATAAGAGGACCACCTGAGCCCGGTTGGTGAGGCTGCAGTAAGCCGTGTTCACACCACACACTTCAGCCCAAGCAACAGAACAAGACTCCATCTCAAAATTAATTAATTAATTAATTAACACTAATTCCACAAAATCTATTCAAAAAAAATAAAAGAGGAGTGACCACTTTTGTATCAGTTAAGGTTCTCCAGGAAAACAGAACTCACAGGGAGTGTGTATGTTGAGGATGGGGTATTTTAAGGAGATGGTTGACATGATTGGGAAGTTGGCAAGTCTGAAACCTATAAGGCATTCAGGCTAGGGGAGAGCTGATGTTGTGTTATTGAGTCCTAGGCATTCTGGAGGCAGAATTCCCTCTTCTAAGGACCCCAGTTTTTCCTCTTAAGGCCATCAACTGGTTGGATGAGGCCCAGGCATGTTATGGAGGATAATCTACTTTATTCAAAATCTACTGATTTAAATGTTAATCAGGTCTTTAAAAATACCTTCACAGTAACATCTAATCTGGTACTGGGTTCCATAGCTTAGCTAAGTGGACACATATAATTAACCATCACAACTTCTCAATTCATTATATAAAACTAGCATTACCTTGATATCCAAACCAGATAAAGCCAGTACAAACACATATCTGGAGAAAAATATGCTTCATGTACAGGCAAAAATCCTTAACTAATGTTAGGAAATAGAATTTAGCAACATAGAAAACATCATATGACTAAACTGAGTTTATTCCAAGGACATAAAGCTGATTCAATATTTGAAAAGCAGTCAATAAAATCTATCATATAATAGGCCAAAGAAAAAATTCTCATAATCATATCAAATAATGAAGTAAAAACATTTGACATCTTTCAACTCCCATTTATAATTGAAAACTTCTGGAAAAAAATAGAAATAGAGAACTTCCTCAAGCCAATAAAAAAGCATCTATAAAACAACTATAATCAATAATATACTTAGTGGTGAATGACAGTGTGTCTCCCAAAATTGGATATAAAGCAGAGGTGTCTTCTTTCACCTCTTTTATTCAACATTGTGCTGGGATTTTTGCCAATGAAATGAAGCAAGAAAAGCAGAGAAAATCCCTGCAGATTAAAAAGGAAAAAAAAAGTCATCCATATTTGCACATGATGTGATTGTCTAAGTAGGAAAATCACAGGAAATCAACAAAAAGCACCTAGAACTAATGAGTTCAGCAAATTTACAAGATACAAGATCAACATACAGAAATCAATTATATTTCTGCTTATCAATAATAAATGTGAAAAAATAATTAAAAATACAGTACCATTTACAAAAAAAAAATTTAATTACTGAGGTGTAAATCTAACAAAACATGCACACAACTTGTATGCCGAAAAGTACAAAACACTGATGGGAGATATATATTCACTGTATATATTCTAAAATATATACAGAAAGACAAAGGATATAAAATAGCAAAGACAATTTTAATAAAGAAGAATAAACTGAAAAGAACAACTTTCCCTGATCTCAAGATGTACGACATAGCTACAGTAATCAAGACTACAGGGCACTGACAGGATATACACAGATCAATGGAACAGAACAGAGAACCTACAAATAACTCCACATGCGTGCTGTCAACTGATTTTTGACAAAGATGCTAAAGCAGTTCAATAAGGAAAGAATAGTGTTTTCAACAAATGATCCTGGTACAATCAGACATCCAGAAGGAAAAAAAAAAAAAAGAATCTTGACTTAAACATCACATATTATAGAAAAGTTAACTCATAACAAATGACAGATTTAAATGTAAAATATAATACTGTAAATTTTTTTTGAAGAAAACATAGAATGCTTACAACATGGTGACTACCATTAATAACCTGTTGTATTCTTGAAAAATGCCATAAAAGAGTGGATTTTAAGTGTTGTGACCACAAAAAAATAGTAAGTATATGAGGTAATGCATATATTCACTAGTTCAATTTAATCATTCCACGATGTGTAAACATTTCAAAGCATGTTGTATATAATAAATATACACAATTTGTATTTGTCAATTATAAATTAATTTTAAACCCTGGTAATGACTGAGGGTTCTAGGGAGTAGGAAAATTGCCTTCCTAGGAAGTGAAGTAGGCACCTGACCAGTAGGGAGAGGGTCACGTTGGTTATGAGACTACTAGGATTTGAAATCCTGTGCAGAGTCATTGGTTCCATAGAGAACAGATCTGCAGTTTCCAGGACTATTGGTATGCATGTTTGAATACTTGTGTGACATTATGCATTGCTGTAAGGTCAATTTTTATTTCCTTTAGGAGCTGTTACACTTGCCCAGTATTGATCCAAGAGAAGTTCCCTGCAAAAAACATACTCCTCCTTGGGCAGCTAATAAGCAGTCTAAAGCTAGGTGATCGTGTAATGCCATTTGGGCTAGAAAACCTTATCTCTTAGTTAAGAGGTGTAGGGCTTGTAATACTTTGTGCATGTGTAAGGATAGGGCCAGCACCATTTGCTGGCCAGTATGGGAGTGGTCCCCATGAACAAGCAGATCAGGAAGGGAACTTTATTCAGTGGAAGGTTGGATTTGAGGGTGGTTTATGGAAACTTATAAGTAGGCCTGAAACACCTAGTGTGCAACTTACAGGGGGTGAAGCGACGCAGGGGAGGAAGCAGAGTATACAGTATAGATGCTGCCCTTCTTTAGACCACAAGAGACCACTCTCATTGTATATGAAGGCTACAGACAAACTGTTTCTTAGCCACAGATAATATATGTCCTGATGTGAAGTGGGCATGAGCTAAATTACAAACTTGAAAGGGCGGAAAAGGAAGATGTAATATCACTTCCCTATCTTATCTCAATATACAATGCATATAGATCTTGGGTGCATAAAATTGGGCTGCTCTGTGGCAGCACGTAACAGGATTAGAGACTTAGAATGGAACATGTGTCCACATCTAACAAAGGACCAGGTGACTTGTGGGCTATGCAATACCTCTGGTATAGGCCTGTGCAGCAGGGGTCTCTAGGAGGGGGCTTTTATGGCAGGTATAGCAGTTCAGGGATTGCGTCATCTGGGCTGAAATTTCCATGAGATGATATATACCCAATAGGTGGTAAAAAGCCTAGTGCATGTGAGGAAAAGGGAGGACTGTCTGGATGATGTTTTGGGAGGTTTCAGATGTCTCCTTTTAGTTGTAGGGCTCCAGGCAGAAGTCACTGTGCTGAGGGAGACTTAAGGTTAAGTGTTAGAATGGCATCATTGGACCCAACAAATAGCAGCTCCCCTATATATTTAGGAGGGCACAGAGGATAGGGGTATGTGGCCCTTTAGGCAGAGAACAGGGTCTCAGGGGAAGGGGCAGGAATTAGTTAGCAAGCAGTGTTTGTTGACCCGGTATGCTTCTAGATGGCTCAGGGTTGTGTTATGCTCTTGTGGTTTTGACCTACTATTTGGCAGAAGACCTTCGTATGTGAGGTGAAGCTGAATTTGAGGTTAGACATACTACATATTCCAGGAGAAAGAAAGAATCCAAGATATCAAAATCCTAGAATCACCCACAGTTAGAATACAGGGCAGCAGTTGCTATGGCACACAGACTGGCTGCAGCAGCAGAAGCAGGAGGCAGGCTGAAGAAGGCAACCTCTACCCACAGGGTAAGGATGTTGTGATTTGTCCAGCACTATCAGTGAAGTACAACACTTCCTTTCTGTCCCAGATAGTTAAAGCCAAGGGTCTTCCCACCTGGCAAGGGGTGGCAGCAGTGGAGTTGCCAGTGGTGTGGTCCATCATTCACAAACAATCGGACATCCAGAAGGAAAAAAAAAAAGAAATCTTGACCTAAATATCACATATTATAGAAAAGTTAACTCATAACAAATGACAGATTTAAATGTAAAATATAACACTGCAATTTTTGTGAAGAAAGTATAGGATGCTTACAACATGGTGACTACCATTAATAACCTGTTGTATTCTTTAAAAATGACAATAAAAGAGTGGATTTTAAGTGTTCTGACCAAGTGAATCCAAGGGAGGCCACTTCCTCCTGCAGCTTAGAAAGCCTTCTTTTATCAGTTTAGCTCTGTCTTGAAGGTACTGTTTTCATTTCAGCAGACTCCTCTGATGGCAGGGAGGGTTGTTGTTTTTTTTTTTTTTTCAGTAGCCATGCCATGCTATAAGGGGAGGGAACTTCCTTAACCCAGGGCATGATGGGCACTTGGGTTCTGAGACCCAGGGGCTTAGAACTTGCAATGGCCCAAGACTCTAACAATGGCCAATAGGCCAACAGAAGTTGATAATCCAAAGGCATACAACAGGAGGCCATGAGAGACAGGCATCTGGATGAGAACACCAAGGGCAGCCAGTGAGCATCATGCTTCATCCATAAGCTCTAGGAGCTGTGTTCTTCAGTGGCCAGGGCTTACACTCAGAAGTTGGTACTGGATGTCACTTGAGGAAGGGTTGTTGTATGGCCAGTTACACCAGCTCTAAGGCATGATACTGTGGGAACCCTTATGCAAAGGTGATAGATTTACAGGTGATCTCATAAACTGGCCAGAAGAACAGCAAGAGATGTGATAAATGCTAGTACCAAGACCCAAAGAGACGCAATAGGAAGGGGGTCATGTTGAGTGTTGAGGGAGTTTTTAAGAGAGCCTATTATTCGACTTCATCAAGAATCGGACTACCCTCAGAGGATCAGACAATGCCCAGGAACTTAATTTGTGTGGCAGGACTCTTAAACTTATTGGTCCACTATAGCTCAACTTCTGCTTCAAAGACCAGCAATTAATGTGATCAAGTCTTGCAGGAGTATATCTTGGAGCCAGATCCAGGATATCCACACTATCATCACAGAGATGAAACACAAGTCACCTTCTTTGGAGGACTTGGCTGATTCGTACAATGACAGCTGCAAGCATGAAATTTGGCTTTGAACAATCTCAATTATTTATTTGGATATTGGAGAGATGAAGGTCAGTACTTTATAAGAAACTTCTCTACTAAGACACTCAAATGTAGGTGCCACGATGGTAGGCAGGGGTTTTATTTCAACTTTCATGTATTTTTTTTTTACTTTTATTTTAGGTTCAGGGGTACATGTGCAAGAATGTTATATAGGAAAACTTGTGTCACGGGAGTTTGTTGTACAGATAACTTCATCACCTAGGTACTAAGCCCAGTACTCAATAGTTGTTTTTTCCGATCCTCTCCCTCTGCCCACTATCGGCCCCGGCACTTGTTGCTCTCTTTCTGTCCCTGGTTTCTCATGATTTAGCTCACACTTTAAGTGAGAACAGGCAGTATTTGCTTTTCTGTTCCTGCATTAATTTACTAAGGATAATGGCCTCCAGCTCCATCCATGTTCCTGCAAAATGCATGATGTGTTTCTTTTTTATGGCTGCGTAGTATTCCATGGTGCATATGTACCACATTTTCTTCATCCAATCTGTCATTGATAGGCATTTAGGCTGATTTTTGTCTTTGCTATTGTGAATAGCGCTGCTATGAACATTCATGTTGCATGTGTCTTTATGGTAAAACAGGTTATATTCCTTTGGGTATATACCAGTAATGGGATTGCTGGGTTGAATGGTACTTCTGTTTTTAGTTGTTTGAGGAATTGCCGCACTGCTTTCCACAATGGTTGAACTAATTCACACTCCCACCAACAGCATGTAAGTATTCCTTTTCTTCACAACCTTGCTAGAATCTGTTATTTTTGGACTTTTCAATAATAACCATTCTGACTGGGGTGAAACAATATCTCATTATGGTTTTGATTTGCATTCTCTAATGCTCAGTGATGTTGAGCTGTTTTTCCATATGCTTGTTGGCCACATAAATATCTTCTTTTGAGAAGTGTCTGTTCATGTCCTTTGCCCACTTTTTAATAAGATCATTTGTTTTTTTCTTGTAAATTTGCTGAAGTTCCTGTAGATGCTGGATATTAGATCTTTGTAAGATTCATAGTTTGTGAATATTTTCTTCTGTTCTGTAGGTGGTCTATTTACTCTGTTTATAGTTTCTTCTGCTGTGCAGAAGCTCTTAAGTGTAATTAGATCCCATTTATAGGTTTTTGCTTTTGTTTCAATTGCTTTTGGCATCTTCATCATGAAATCTTTAAACATCCCTATGTACAGAATGGTATTGCCTAGGTTGTCTTCCAGGGTTTTCATAATTTTGGGTTTTACATTTAAGTCTTTAATTCATCTTGAGTTAATTTTTGTATATGGTGTAAGGAAAGGGTTAAGTTTCGATCTGCATAAGGCTACCCAGTTATCCAACACCATTTATTGAATATGGAGTTCTTTTCCCATTGCATGTGTTTATCAGCTTTATCGAAGATCACATGGGTGTGGGTCTGTGGCCTTATTTCTGGGCTCTCTGTTCTGTTCCATTAGAACAAATATGTCTGCTTTCGTATCAGTGCCATGACATTCATACTGTGGCCCTGTAGTATAGTTTGAAGTCAGATAACATGATGCCTCCAGTTTTGTTCTTTTTGCTTAGGATTGCCTTGGCTATTTGGGCTATTTTTTTTTGTTCCATATGAATTTTAAAATAGTTTTTTTCTAGTTCTTTGAAGAATGTCATTGGTATTTTGATAGGAATGGCATTGAATTGGTAAATTGCTTTGGAAAGTATGGCCATTTTAATGATATTGATTCTTCCTATCCATGAGCATGGAATGTTTTCCTATTTGTGTCATCTCTGATTTCTCAGAGCAGTGTTTTGTAATTCTCATTGTACAGATCTTTCACCTCCCTGGTTACTTGTATTCTTAGGTTGTTTTTTGTTTTTTTTTTTCTGAGACAGAGTTTCCCTCTGTGTCACCCAGGCTGGAGTGCAGTATCACGATCTCAGCTCACTGCAACCTCTGCCACCTAGGTTCAAGCAATTCTCCTGCCTCAGCCTCCTGAGTAGCAGGGATTACAAGCACATGCCACCACACCTGGCTGATTTTTGTATTTTTAGTAAAGACAGGGTTTCACTATGTTGGTCAGGCTGGTCTCAAACTCTCAACCTCAAGTGATTGGCCCATCTTGGCCTCCCAAAGTGCTGGGATTATAGGCATGAGCCACCTCACCTAGCCTGGTATTTTGTTATTTTTTATGGCAGTTGCGAATGGGATTGCGTTCCTGATTTGACTCTTGATTAACAAGATTCAGAAGAGCAAATCCCAATTCAAGGAAACTAAGAATCACAATAAAATAATACAGGAGTTGACAGACAAAACAGCCAATATAAAAAAGAAGCTAACTAATCTTTTTTTTTTTTTTTTTTTTTTTTTTTTTTGAGACGGAGTTTCGCTCTTGTCACCCAGGCTGGAGTGCAATGGCGCGATCTCGGCTCACCGCAACCTCCGCCTCCTGGGCTCAGGCAATTCTCCTGCCTCAGCCTCCTAAGTGGCTGGGATTACAGGCACGCGCCACCAAGCCCAGCTAGTTTTTTTTTTTGTATTTTTAGTAGAGACGGGGTTTCACCATGTTGACCAGGATGGTCTCGATCTCTCGACCTCGTGATCCACCCGCCTTGGCCTCCCAAAGTGCTGGGATTACAGGCTTGAGCCACCGCGCCCGGCCTTAACTAATCTGATAGAGCTGAAAAACACACTACAAGAATTTCACAATGTAGTCATAAGTATTAACAACTGAATAGCCCAAGCTGAGGGAAAAAAATCTCAGAACTTGAAAACTAGCTCTCTGATATAAGACAGATAGACAAAAATAAAGAAAAAAGAATAAAGATGAACAAACAAAACCTCTGAGAAATATGTGATGATGTATGAATCATTAGCATCCCTGAAGGGGATAGGGAGAAAGCAAACAACTTGAAAAGCATATTTCAGGATACTGTCTATGAAAACCTCCTCAACCTCACCAGAGAGACCAACAGTCAAATTCAGGAAATATAGAGAACTCTTGAAAGATTCTCTAAATGATTATCTCAGAGACACATACTCATTAGATTTTTTAAGGTCAAATGAAAGAATGTTAAAGGCAGCTAGCAAAAAAGGCAGGTCAACTACAAGGGAAACCTCATCTGGCTATAGCAGACCTCTCAGCAGAAACCCTACAAGCCAGAAGAAATTCGGCACCTCTATTTAACATTCTTTTATATATATATATTCAACCAAGAATCTCATATCCAGCCAAATTAAGCTTCCTCATTGATGGAGAAATAAGATACTTTTCAGAGAAGCAAATGCTGAGTTTGTTACCACCAGACTCACATTACAAGAGATCATAAAAGGAACACTAAATATAAAAAGGAAAGACTATTACTAAAAGGTACAAAAACACACCTAAGTACACAGCCCACTGACACTATGAAGCAACTGCAAAAACATGCTGGCATAATAATGAGCTACACCACAATGACAGGATCAAATCCATACAAATTAATACTAACCTTGAATATAAAAGGGCTAAATGCCCCCATTTAAAAGGCACAAAATGGCAAGCTGGATAAAAAAGCAAGACCCAATGATACACTGTCTTTAAGAGACCCATTTTGCATGCAATGACACCTATAGGCTCAAAATAAAGAGATGGAGGAGAACCTACCAAGCAAATGGAAATCAGAAAAAAAAAAAAAAGCAGGAGTTGTAACTCTAATTTCAGGCAAAACATACTTTAAGCCAACCAATATCAAAAAAGACAAAGAAGAGCATTACATACTGGGTAAAATGTTCAATTCTACACTATTGAACACTATCTACACTATAATAGATCTAACTATTCTAAATATATATACACCCAACACAAGAGCATCCAGGTTCATAAAGTTGTGCTAGATATAGACTTAGGTCCCACACGATAATAGTGGGAGACTTTAACACCTTGCTGACAGTATTAGATCATTGAGGCAGAAAATTAAAAAGACATTTAGGACCCGAACTCAATATTGGGCCAAGAGGATCTAATAGAACTCTACAGAACTCTCCTCCCCATAACAGAATATACGTCCTTCTCATTGCCACGTGGCAATACTCTACAATGAACCACACATTTGAGCATAAAACAATCCTCAGCAAATACAAAAGAATTGAAATCATACCAAACACTCTCTCAGACCACGGTGCAATAAAAATAGAACTCAAGACTAAAATAACACTTAAAATTGTGCAATTACATGGGATTTAAACAATCTTTTCCTGAATGACTTTTAGATAAATAATGAAATTAAGGCAGAAATCAAGAAATTATTCAAAACTAATAAGAATAAAGATGCAACATACCAGAAGCTCTGGGACACCATTAAGGCAGTATTAAGAGGGAGATTCGTAGCACTAAACACCCACATCAAAAAGTTAGAAATATCTCAAATTAACAACCTAATATCAAAACTGAAAGAACTAGAGAAGCAAGAGCAAACCAACCCCAAAGCTAGCAGAAGACAAGAAATAGCAAAATCAGAGCCGAACTGAAGAAGGCAGAGATATGAACAACCATTCAAAAGATCAACAAATCCAAATGTTGGGTTTTTGAAAAAATTAACAAGATAGGCCACTAGCCAGACAGGTAAAGAAGAAAAGAGAGAAAATATAAATAAACACAATTAGGAATGGCAAAAGTGTATGTTACCACTGACTCCACAGAAATACAAACAACCACCAGAGACCACTACAAACACCTCCATGTACACACACTAGAAAACCTAGAAAAGATGGATAAATTCCTGAACACATACACCTTCCCAAGACTGAATCAGGGAGAAATTGGTTCCCTGAACAGAGCAATAATAAGCTCTGAAATTGAATCAGTAATAAATAGCCTACCAACCAAAAAAAGCCCAGGACTAGATGGATTCACAGCCAAATTCTGCCAGGTACATGAGATGGGTGGCTGGAGACCCAGGCCAGGAGGACCTACTCAGTGAGATGAGGGATCGGGGATCTACATAACAGAAGTCTGGTCAATTTGCCATAGGGCTGCTGCAGTATGCTGGGGGTCCATTCCAGTCCCTAGTCTTGGATTTTCCAGCACCTGACGGGATCGACAATGAAGCCGGCAAAACAGCAAAAACTGCAGCCTGCCCCACCCTCTGGAGTTCCAACCCAGGGGAGTATGAACCCGCTGCCAGCCCAAAGACACCAGCAGGGGTGGTTTCAGACAGCCTGGAGATTCCACGCAGTGAAGAGAAACAAGATCCACGACCTGAATGAAAAAGCAGTCTGGCTGTTTCTCTGTAAGCTGCTGTGCTGTGCTGGGGGACTGTTCCAGTCCTTAGTTACCTTGGGCTCCCTAGAGCCTGAAGGCAACAATGGCTAAGGCTGTGAAACAGAAAAGATGGCAGCCCATCCCTCGCACTGGGAACTCCATCCAAGGGAAGCTTGGAACCATTGCCAGCTGAAAAACATCAGCAAGGTGACTAATGACCCCAATCAGGAGATTCCACTCAGTGAAGACAAGTGGGGTCAGGGAACTGCATTTAAAAACCAGTTTGACCACTTTTTTGTAAGGCAGCTGCACCAAAGGCAACAACAGCTAAACCTGCAAAACAGCAAAGACAGTGTCCTGCCCCTCCCTCTGGAAGCTCCATCTCAGGGAGATGTAATGCTACTGATGGTTGACTGGAGTTCAAAGCCAGTGGGTCTTTTATCTAGTGAGGTACCATGGAAGTGGGGCCTGCAAACTGTAGCTGCTAAGCCTACTAGATTCAGCCTCTTTCCTAGGGATACGCACAAGGATCTAATCTCCCACTTTTCTAGAGCTGCAGCTGCTTTTGCCAGGAAGTCTGACATCTAAAGTTTGCAGGGCTCTATGTATACATGGGCAGCTGTCCTGCTAAAACTCCATGTAGCTCTGCATGTCAGACTACAAGCCTTGGTGGAGTGGGTCTAGGAGGGGATCTACTGACCCAAGGATTGCAAAGATCTCTGGGAGAGGCAGGGGTTCCAAGGTGGTTCAATCACTCACCCACTGCTTTCCTGGGTCGGGGAGGCTCCCCTGGCTCCGTGTCATTCCCAGGTGGACTGTCGTCCTGCCCTCCTTTTCTCTGATCTCCATGGGTTGAGTTGTTTTCTTGATGAATCCCAATGTGTGTGCTTGAATGCTTCAAGTTGCTTCAAGCTGAAAGTGCTGTATTTACGCACCCCTTCTATTTCTCTCCTTGAGAGTGGTGCACATTAGCTGCTTCTAGTCAGCTATCTCAGCCAGCCCCATTTTCATCAGTTTGTTCTACTTTTTAAATTTTGTTCACTGTGTATTCTCTGTGCCTGGTATATAGCTAGTACTCAATAATTATTCATCAAATAAATGAACTCGCCGCTTCCAACTTATATGAATCACTGGCATTTCGTTATCTCAGATTAACTCCCTCCCTAAAGGCTAGCATTACTAAGGGTTTTCAATTTGCAGGTTCAGTTAACACTTGATGAAACATTGTTCCTTGACCCCTGCTTTTGCATTTAGATGGGGCCATTCCAGTGTCACTGATGAAGGCACAAATGTCTTCCAGGGACTCTGAAATCAAAAGATCTTGGTTGCACCCTCACTCTACCTAGAGGTGCAAGTCCTGACAGCACTGCTTTCTGTGAGCATAACCTTCTGAGGTGGAATTAAGCCTGTCTTCTCTCTCTTCCATGTCTCACTTTTTGTCTTCATCTGGGAGACAGGGAACAAAACTGTCACTATTGCTCTTACTCCTTCTCCTTCTTTCTATCAAGTCTCAGCAGATTTTCTCCCTTATTCACTGATTCTCTTTCTTAGCTTGGTATAGGTTTGGTCTGGCTGTGCCTGGAAAGGCACTGCTCACTCCCCTCTGTACTAGGACAGTACTTAGATCACGTGGTGGTCTAAGGTTGCTTGCAGTCTTCTGTGCCAGCTCAAAGCACAAGACCACCCCACTGCCTTCTACTGTCATACCATTCAATTACACAGGCCTGACTCTAGAATACTAACGTTTAGCCAGGAATTTAACTTCCCCTACTCTAATAGATATGCCCTCACCTTAACGCTGTCTAGTTAACATTGGTGTAACTTGTAAAATATTAGCTGACATTCTTCATCATGTTCTGTCTTTCAAAATTACCTATTTCTTAGTCAAGATAATAAAGTGGTTCAAGAAAGAAAAATAAATCTGTATGTTGCATGAAAACACACATGTGGCAGACTCATTCCTTATCTGACAGACCCTGACTCAGCCCACTAACCAGCTGATATTGATGCAGACCTAATTGGCATCATAATCTCCTAATGGGCTGCTCCTAATGGACTGTTCCTAATGGGCAGCTCATGTCTACAGAAGAAGCCACTGGACATTAGAATCCCAAGACAGTTTCCACATGTACAGCACACCACCTCCAGTCAGCCTGGGTCTTACCTACCCCACCAGCCCAGATAGCATGTCAGTCAAAACACTCAGATAATTTCCCCTTCTACTATGGGATAAAGACTGTTCATGGCTGTTGTGAAGGACTTACCACACTTCTCTTCCCTTGAACCTCATCACTCAGAGCCTAGACTTTGTGCTGGAAAAGGTTTCCTACTTTGCCATAAAGTTTTTCCATTCTATGCTCAATCTCTTGTGCCTTAGTGTTTCTTTTCACTTCACTATATCTCCTTTAGCTCCAGTACTGAAATATCTTTTTTCCTAAACAAAATAATGACTACAACAAAGAAGTGAATCACTTATTACTATGTTTGATGCTATAGTTGAACTACTTTAAGACAATTTCAATTAAAAGTACTTGGAAAACAATGGATTCCCTTAGTCCAAATTTCCAAATGTTTCCTGATCAAATCACATATGCACACTCGTTTCAAGCAGAAGTTTGAAAACAAAATTGCTTACCCTTTTACCAGTGAACAGCTCTTGTCGCATTTAAGTAAATTCTAAAACCACTGAAACTAATTTTATTCCAATGGTTCTGAGTTTATTTTTCCAAATCATATAGGCTAAGATTAAAGTTATCTTCATAGGGAGAGATTTAGCAAATATCTTAAAACAGAGTTACTAATATATAGCTCTGGAAGACAGTCTGTGTCCTTGCCTCTTCCAGTTTCTAGAGGCTGCCTCCATTACTTGGTTCACGGCCTCCTTCCATTTTCAAAGCCAGCAATTTTGCCAGTCAAGTCTTCTTACGTATAATCAATCTGACACTGATTCTTCTGCTTCCCTCATTTGCATTTAAAGGGCCCTTGTGGTTACATTGGGCTGATCCAGATAATCCAGCATTATCTCTTTATTTTAAAGTCAGCTGATAGGCAACCTTAATTCCATCTGCAAACTTTAATCCCCCTTGCCATGTAACATAACATATTCACAGGTCCTGGGGATCGGGATGTGGTCATCTTGAGTGGGAAAGGAAAGGGTGGATAGAATTATTCTGCCTACTGCAGATGAGATGTCACTTCTGTGACTATGTGACAAAAGACTATGACTTCCATCTTGTTGCATTCTCTTTTACTGAACTCTCTCTTGTCCTCTTCCTTGCTTACTCTGATGAAGCATGCTTCTATGCTGTGAGATACTCTGTGGAGAAACCCATAGAGCAAGGATCCAAGCAAGTCTCTGGCCAACAGCCATAAGGAGGTGAAGCCTTAGTCCAACAATGTACCAGGGACTGACAACCACACAAGTGAGCTAGGAAGCAGATCCTTCCCAGGTGAGCCTTGAGATTTGTGCTGCCTTATGAGAAACCAAAGCCAGAGGACTGAATCTAAGCCAGCCTCAGACTCCCAATGTGCAGAAATTCTGAGATAATAAGTGTTATTGTTTTAAGCCACTAGGTTTTGTAATTTGATCAAAAAATTAACAAAAGATCCAAGAAGTTCAGTTAACCTCAAGCGAGAAAAATGCAGAGAAAACCAGCTCTAATCATGTCAAAATCAAACTGCTTAAAAACAAAGATAAATATAAAGATACCAAAATAAATACAAAAAAAAAAAACAGTGCTAATCATGTCAAAATCAAACTGCTTAAAAACAAAGATAAAGACAAAAATAACATATCACATATGAGGTGACAGCAATGATAACGTCTAACTTAAAATCAATGGAGGCCAGCAGCAATGGAAGAATATCTTTAAAATGCTCAAATAAAGCAATGATCAATTTAGAATTCCATGTCCAGTGAAAATTCTTCAAAAATTAGAATAAAATAAAGACATTTTCTGATAAACAAAAGCCAGAAAAAATCTTTTAGCAGTAGACCTCCATTATAGGAAGCTCTAGAAAAGTAACCAAACACGCCCGGAGTATTGAGCCGCCGCGCTGAGTGGCGCGGTGCTCTACGCGCTTCTTGGACAGCATGTCTCACCTGCCGATGAAGCTCCTGCGCAGGAAGATCGAGAAGCGGAACCTCAAATTGCGGCAGCGGAACCTGAAGTTGCAGCAGCGGAACCTAAAGTTGCAGGGGGCCTCAAATCTGACCCTGTCAGAAACTGAAAATGGAGATGTGTCTGAAGAAACAATGGGAGGTAGAAAGGTTAAAAAAATCAAAACATTCCATGAATGTGGGCTTATCAGGAGCTCAAAATGGAGATGTGTCTCAAGAAGCAGTGGAAAATACAAAAGTTAAAAAATCTCCCCAGAAATCTATCGAATTAACCAATGGAGAAGCAGCAATGCAGTCTCCCAATTCAGAATCAAAAAAGAAAAAGAAGAAGAAGAAGAGAAAAATGGTGAATGATGCTGGGCCTGATAGAAAAAAAGCAAAAACTGAAAACAAAGGAGAATCTGAAGAAGAAAGTGCCGAGAGTCCTAAAGAAACAGAAAATAATGTGGAGAAGCCAGATAATGATGAAGATGACAGTGAGGTGCCCAGCCTGCCCCTGGGACTGACAGGAGCTTTTGAGGATACTTCATTTGCTTCTCTATGTAATCTTGTCAATGAAAACACTCTGAAGGCAATAAAAGAAATGGGTTTTACAAACATGACTGAAATTCAGCATAAAAGTATCAGACCACGTCTGGAAGGCAGGGATCTTCTAGCAGCTGCAAAAACAGGCAGTGGTAAAACCCTGGCTTTTCTCATCCCTGCAGTTGAACTCATTGTTAAGTTAAAGTTCATGCCCAGGAATGGAACAGGAGTCCTTATTCTCTCACCTACTAGAGAACTAGCCATGCAAACTTTTGGTGTTCTTAAGGAGCTAATGACTCACCACGTGCATACCTATGGGTTGATAATGGGTGGCAGTAACAGATCTGCTGAAGCACAGAAACTTGCTAATGGGATCAACATCATTGTGGCCACACCAGGCCGTCTGCTGGACCATATGCAGAATACCCCAGGGTTTATGTATAAGAACCTGCAGTGTCTGGTTATTGATGAAGCTGATCGTATCTTGGATGTTGGGTTTGAAGAGGAATTAAAGCAAATTATTAAACTTTTGCTAACACATAGACAGACTATGCTCTTTTCTGCCACCCAAACTCGAAAAGTTGAAGACCTGGCAAGGATTTCTCTGAAAAAGGAGCCATTGTATGTTGGTGTTGATGATGATAAAGCTAATGCAACAGTGGATGGTCTTGAACAGGGATACGTTGTTTGTCCTTCTGAAAAGAGATTCCTTCTGCTTTTTACATTCCTTAAGAAGAACCGAAAGAAGAAACTTATGGTCTTCTTTTCATCTTGTATGTCCGTGAAATACCACTATGAGTTGCTGAATTACATTGATTTGCCCGTCTTGGCCATTCATGGAAAGCAAAAGCAAAATAAGCGTACAACCACATTCTTCCAGTTCTGCAATGCAGATTCAGGAACACTATTGTGTACAGATGTGGCAGCAAGAGGACTGGACATTCCTGAAGTCGACTGGATTGTTCAGTATGACCCCCCCGATGACCCTAAGGAATATATTCATCGTGTGGGTAGAACAGCCAGAGGCCTCAATGGGAGAGGGCATGCCTTGCTCATTTTGCGCCCAGAAGAATTGGGTTTTCTTCGCTATTTGAAACAATCCAAGGTTCCATTAAGTGAATTTGACTTTTCCTGGTCTAAAATTTCTGACATTCAGTCCCAGCTTGAGAAATTGATTGAAAAGAACTACTTTCTTCATAAGTCAGCCCAGGAAGCATATAAGTCATACATACACGCCTATGATTCCCATTCTCTGAAACAGATCTTTAATGTTAATAACTTAAATTTGCCTCAAGTTGCTCTGTCATTTGGTTTCAAGGTGCCTCCCTTTGTTGATCTGAACATCAACAGCAATGAAGGCAAGCAGAAAAAGCGAGGAGGCGGTGGTGGATTTGGCTACCAGAAAACCAAAAAAGTTGAAAAGTCCAAAATCTTTAAACATATTAGCAAGAAATCATCCGACAGCAGGCAGTTCTCTCACTGAAGACATGCGTTTCTTTCATCTTGAATAACTTTGTCCGAAAGTGAATTTTTTTTAACCCCTTGATTTAACAGAATTTTTGTAGCCTTTAGAGTTTGGACTTCCTAACAAGAGTATAAATTAACTTGGGTTGCAAGCACGGAGCACTGTTACTTCTATCAAGTCTCTCTTTTATTTTTGAGATACAAAACAGGCTTTGTTTTCTTGGTTGCCCAAGGGCAGAGCAAGGAATATCTGGTCTGTCTTATGATTATATAATATTTTAATTTTAAATATCCCTCCCTCAAACAGACAGATGTATGTCATTGTTTTAATATAATTCTTTTTGTACCTTTCCTTGTTTGGTGAAGAAGATTTCTGTGACATGGATTGCTGTTCTTACTGCTGTAAAGGTGACCTAGTATACTGGGTAGCTGGTGGTAATGCAGAGAAGAGTCTCAGGTAATTTTTTGTTTTTAATTATTTTTTGGACCTTGACAGTATCTCATGACTCCTTCTGAAAATGTTGCAGTATAAATGAGCAAAGAGCTTAGAAGCACCTTAGGATTAGGGTGGCATTGCTTTTATAGATTCTTGATTTTAAAGCAATGAGCTTTTCTCGAATGTTTCGGGTTTTTTTGAGCAAAAGCTATGGGTTGTAATTTCAATAAAGTATCACTAGCAGTTGTAACATTCAATGGGAAGGGGGTAGGAAGAGGGTGAAACCGAGATGTTTGAGCCTTGTTTACATCAATAGAGGTGTAATATACTGCATTTCTTCATTTGGTAGCAGCAAAGACTAAAAACACACAAAGAATGGTGATGCTCCTTATTCAGATTTGTTTGATTCAAGGTGGTTTGGATTTTGGTAAGCCTTTTTACTCTATGGAGTATTTAGAACACAAGGGCTACTTCCGTGGACTTACAGCCAAGCTATCAGACAGTGCCCAGCACATGCTAATGTTAGCTTCTTTCTGAGAAAAATTACCTCTTCCAGGCCATGAAACAAAAAATACATTTGCTATGAAGATTGAAAATGAACAAAGTTAGGGGAAAAAAAAAAAACAGCAAAGACAGTGATTTAGTCAGATGAATTTTTTGTTATAGGAGCACTTGATTTCTAGTGTGTTTTGTATAGTGTGTAACTACAAAATAGTATGTTATGTAGCAATTCAAAACCAAAGTTGCTAGCATCATTTGGCTGTTGTGCCAGTTAATCATAGGATCCCATTAAATGTAAGAAGTACTAACATCTAGTGTAGAGGAAACTGTTTGGTAAAGAACATTCCAGTAGGAAAAGAAAAGAACAGTCTTCTACTTCTGGGCTGGGCTGTCATCAGCCTGGTCGGACCTGTCCTGCACTTCCAACCTTGGCTGCTGGGCTCCTGGATTGGCTTCTTGGATTCCTATTTCCTGGTGTTTAATAACTCTCTCCAGGATCATGTTTTCCTTTTTTTTTCCCCTCCCCCCCAGAAATAATGTTTTTTAAAAGACAAAAACAAAGGGAAGAATATTTAATTACTGAATAGAAGTAAATACTATTGATATTTTGTACATAATCTAATTTTTATATGCATGTTCTTTTTAATTTTTTTATCAAAAATGAAGTCACCTACATACTGCTTATAACCAGCTTGTTTCATAACATGGTATTTTCCTGTGTCATTAAATGATTACCTCATGTTGTAAAAAAAAAAAAAAAAAAAAAAAAAGAAAAGTAACCAAACAAACAAACATATAAAACAATTTTAATCTTCAGGTTCAAGAAAAATGATACCAGATGGAAACTTGGATCTATATGAATGCATAAGATATATTACATATGTAAGTAAACATAAAGACCTACTTTTTTTCTTTGTAAAATTTTCTTAAATGGTAACATACTGTATAAAACAAAATAATAACATAATAGCATGTGGACTTAAAACAGATGAAAAGCAAAATATATAGCAACAACAGCACAAAAGATAAAGGAGGCACAAGTGGATTTATAATGTTAAAGGTTCTCACATTTTACATAAAGTGATTCACTACTAATTCTAAGTAAACTGCGGTAAGTGAAGTATGCATACTGCGATTCCTAGAGCAGCTGCCAATCAATCAATTGATAACTTAGCTAAAAATAGTATAGCCATTATGGAAACAGCATGGAGGTTCCTCAAAAAAATTAAAAATAAAACTACCATATGATCCGGAAATCTTGCTTCTGGGTGTACATCCAAAGTGAATGAAATCAATATGTTGAAGAGATAACTGCACTCCCATATTCATCGTAGCATTATTCACAATAGCCAAGATATGGAATCAATTTTCCCTGACAGATGAATGAATAAAGAATATGTGGTATATATATATATATATATATATGTATACACACACACACACACACACACACACACACACATGCACACACACATAATGGAATACTATTCACCCTTAGAAAAGAAGGAAATCCTGTCATTTGCCACAACATAGATGAACCTGGGAGACATTATGATGAGTGAAAAAAGACAGGCCCAGAAAGACAAATATTGCATGATCTTACTTATATATAGAATCCTAAAAAGTTGAACCCATAAAAGAGAAAGTAGAATGGTGGTTGCCAGGATCTCAGACAGGGAGGAGCTCAGAATAGGAGATGTTGGTTAAAGGGTATGAAGTTTCAATTAGATAGGATGAATTCATTCTGGAGATCTGTTGTACAGCACAGTGGCTATATTTAGTAACAATGTATTGGATTCTTGAAAATTACAAAGAGATTAGTTCTTAAATGTTCTCACCACCAAAAAAGTGAGGTGATATGAGGTGATAGATATATTAATTAACTTGATATAATCATTTGACAATGTATATGTATCAAAAAATCATATCGTAGACCATAAATATATATAATTTTTATTTATAAATTATACCTTAATAAGGCCAAGAAAACTTTTTAATAAATAATAATAAATTAAAGCAAAATAAATCAGGTAAAATGCCAATACACAATATAAAAATAAAACAATGCTAAAAAACACATGATGACCCAAGCAAAGAGAGGAAAAAAGAAAGAGAGGAACCAGAAAAAGATGGGACAAATAGAAAACACATAGCAAGAGAGCAGACATGAACTATATCAATAAATATATTCAGTGTAAATGGATTAAACTCTCCAATTTGGAGGAAATGACTCAGAGTGGCTAAACAACAATACCTAACTATATGCCACACACAAGGAACATACTTTGGTATTAAGTATTCAAACAGGCAGAGAGTTCTAAAACACAGAAAGTGGCAATGCAAACAACAAGCTGATGATGTGGCTAGATTAATGTCAAAGTGGACTTTGAAACAATAAGTATATTCACAGACAAGTAGCAGTATTTCAGAATTTAGAAAAAGAGTCAATTCTTCAGAAGAACATTATAATCCTAAATGTACAAGCAAATATTTATAAAACTAAAATAAAGAGAGCAAATATTTACAAAAAAACTAAAAGAAAAAAGACAAATGCACAATCATGATTAAATATTTTATCATTACTCTCTCCGTAATTATTAGAATAACTAAACAAATAATAAATTCACAGATCTGAACAATACCATCAATCAATTTGACCTAATACCCAGCAATACCCGAGAAGTTCAGAATTCACTTTCTTTCCAAATGCACATGGAATAATTATTAAATAGAATATATGCTGAGCCCTAAAATAAGTCTCAATAAATTTCAAAATGTTGAAATACCACAGAGTATGTTCTTGAAAAAAACAAAGTTAAATTTTAAAATTATAAAAATAGGAATCTAAAAAGTCTTCCCCCTCAAAATGGAAATCAAACAATATACTTCAAAACAGCACAGGATCCAAAGAAACATGACAAGGGGAATTAGAAAATATTTTCAATTGAATGATAATGAAAACACAACATATCAAAATTTGTAGGATATAACAAAAGCAATGCTTAGAGGGAATTTGTTGTTTTAAATTCTTTTTATTGAGACAAAACTGTCACCTGAAAAAATATGATAAAAGGTAATTAAATTGAAAGATATACTATTTCATAATTGGAATAGTGAATATTATTAAAATATAATTCTTCCCTATACTATTCCATAGATTCAACACAATCCAAATAAAATCTGAGAAGGCTTTTTTTTAATTGGAGAGTTCATTTTAAATATCATGTGGAAATAAAAATTACCAAGAGTAGCCAAAATAATTTCAAAAAAATAAGAACAGTTTTAAAAAACTTAAAGTACCTGATTTCAATGCTTACTATAAATTTATAGTAATAAAGACAATGTGGTATTGGTGTAAATACAGGTAAACTGATAAAACAATACAGGGTCTACCAATAGATTCACACATATGTGGCCAGTTGATTTTTATAGACACCAATATAATTCAATTGAAAAAATGATCAGGTGTTCTTTTCTAACAAATGGTGTTAGAACCATCCATGTGAGAAAATTTTTTAAAAATTCATCTCAGTTCTTATCTCACGTGATCATATAAATTAATCCAAAATGAATCATAGACCTAGACATAGAATTGAAACTCTAAAACTTATCTTTAAAAAAAAGAGGAAAAAAAAGTATCTTTTTGACCTGGGGTAAGCAAAGATTTCTTAGATAGTGCACAAAAAGTGGTAACCATAAAAGAAAAAAAAACAGATAACTGGATTTCATCAAAAATTGAAAATACCAAGTATTGACAAGATGTAGAGTAATTGGAATTTTCATACCTTTTAGTGGAAATGTCAAATTGGTATAATCACTTTATAAAACAGTTTGGCAATCTGTTCTGACATTAAACATACATTTATATATGTCCCAGCAAATCATTTATAGTAAGTGCTCACTTAATATCAATGACAGATTCTTGGAAACTGTGACTTTAAGCAAAACAATGTACAGCAAGTCAACATCATGAGCTTATAACATTAATGAAAAAAATAGTTTTGTTATAGGTTGAACCTATCAACAATATTGAGTGAGAACTTATCATACTAGGTATTTATCCAAGAAAAATAAAATATATATCCACAAAATTACTTAGATAAGATACCCATAGCATATTGACTCATAAAAGCCAAATTTGGAAACCCAAATGTCCATCAACAGATGAAAAAATGAACATATTTCAGTGTCTTTATACAAAGGAATACTACTTAGAAATAAAAAGTGAATCTGGTAATACACTCAAACAACGTGGATACATTTCATAGATGAATATGGAGAGAAAAAAATCAGACACTAAAGACTGCATCTTGTATAATTCTGTGTGATGGTAGAAATCAGAAGAGTGTTTACCTAAAGTGTTACTAAGATGGCAATGACTGCGAGGAACAGCAGGGGACTTCTGCTATGTTCGAAGTGTCCTAAGTATTGATTAGGGTTGTAGCCGCAAATGTGTAGTCATTTGTTCAGTCTCATCAAACTATAACTTAAAATTTGATTTTATTATATGTCAATTCCATCTTAATAAATTTGTTTTTTATACGAATGAGACTATTGGCTTACTTAATTAGTGCTATTAGTGAAACAATAACATCACAAAATCCTATGTTTAGCAGTTATGGATCAAAGGTCAGATAGATTGAAAAGGAAACATATTCAGGCATTCCTTAACAACATCTAAGTGTACCCCACAAAGCAGACCAGTGACATTATCAGGTTAGTGTTTTGAAAAGATTGTTCTTGTTTTGTTTCTTTCAAGATGGTGGATTAGAAGCTTTTAACATGCCTCAGCCACTTGGAAATAGCAAGACGGCGCATAAAGATTAACTCTATGAGCATTAATTCAATAGGGAAAACAGTAATCCACCAGAATCATGAAGGAAACCCCAGTTCCTGGGGAGAACGCAGGCAAGCAGCTCCTGTAACGGCGTCCAGATGATAAAAGTGAGGTAATCCCTAGTATGCAAGAGAGGCTGAGAGCCTTTCTTTGTGATTCACCTTTTCACTGGGGAACAGCCCAGGTCAGAGGAAAGTCCTTTGCTTCTCTCAAGCCTTGGAGCTAACTTGGAGAGAGGCTTGGAGGCACCGAGAGGGAAAGACTGCAGGAATCTTCTGAGACCCAGGACCAAGAGCAAGACACCATTTTTATTCCAGGTACATACAAAGTCAGCCATTCTTTGGAAACTCAGCAGCATGCCTGGGCAGGCATTTTTTGTCTCAAGCCAGAGGTTAGAGTGGTTGTGATAGAGTTAGGTAGGGGGCCTCCATAGCCAGAACTGTGGAAAGCACGTCAGTAGTAGGCACTGGAATTGTGCTCTCTCTATCACAGGCCTGGAGCAGGAGGAGAGCTACTACAGCTGCAGTTTCTCCTGGGTGGTGAGACTTGCAGCCAGGGCCAGTTGGTGACCTAGAACTGGTCTACATGTGCCATTGCTGGTTGCCCCAGCCTGCTCCCCTAATATTGTGGTGCAACTGACCCTCTCTACTTCACCCCCAGTCAGAATTCCAGACATTCAAAACATCTGCTCACCTACACTGGCAGCCTGAGCTGCCCCACCCTACCTATGCAGAGTTCTGGAGCAGCCAGGCCTACTCTGCTTCACAGCCAGGCAGGTCTCCAGGCGTTCAGAGCTCCTACTTGCCTGGAACAGCAGTGTGAGCCAACTTACCATTCCTACGCAGAGATTCTGGCAAAGCAGGACTCTTTATTTCATGCAAGGGAAAATAGCCAAGCATTCAAATCACCTACTCACCTGAATCAGCAGCCTGAGCCAGCCCAACCCTCTCATGCAAGAATTTTGGTGAAGTGGGACCCCCTCCACCTCTTGCTCAAGCAGATCTCCAGGCAGTCAGAGCACCTATTCATCAAGATTACCCATCTGAGCTGCCCCACCATTCCTGTGCAGAGATTGTGGTGCAGCGGGGCATTTATACTCCATGCCCAGGCTGATCTTCAGGCACCTAGAGCACCTACTCTCCTGGATTAGGAGTTTAGGCTGCCACCCCTACCCATGTAGAGAACTTGGGGCCAAGGAGGTTTCCAAATACCATGCCTAAGCATACATCTGGGCACTTGGTGGCCACCCACTAGATTCTCCCTCAGCACTGGTGCTTGTGCCTGCCATCAGGGAAACTATAGGTGGGCCTGCCTGGTCTGGCCATACCCATCTTGCCTCCCACCTCCACTGAGCTTAGCAGGGAGCTCAGACTGCTATGCACTCTATAGATCAGTGCATTGTCTGAGGCAACAGAGGGTTTTTCCCAGTTAACAAGGGTCAAATATACACCTGGCTACATTGGCCACAGATGAATCTTACCTATACATATCATCTACTAGCCTGCAGTTTGAACCACAGAGCCCAATATTTTTCAAAACCTGCCAAAAGAAGTGCATAGGGGTATAGAAGCCAAGCCTAAAAACCCTACCTAACATTCTCTATGATCACACCCTTTAGAGAGTGAGGAAAGAAAAGGGAAAAGAAGAAAACACAGTAATTTTATAAGGAAAGAAAGAAAGAAAAAATCCTACCCACACAAAAATAATTACAAAAAGTTACAAATGCCAACATCTCCAGATGAGAAGAAATCAGTGCAAAATCCTGGCACCATGAAAAATCTGAATGTAGTGACACCACCAAAGGATCACACTAGCTCTCCAGCAATAGTCCCTAACCAAAATGGAAAATCAGAAATGATAGATAAAGAATTCAAAGCATACACTGCAAGGAAGCTTAATGAGATACAAGACAAGGTTGAAAATCAATAAAAAGAAACTTCTAAAGTAATTTAGAAAATGAAGAAAGAGAAAAACATCTTAAAAATCAATCAGATCTGGAATTTAAAAACCCACCTAAAAAATTTTAAAACACATTCCTTTACATTTACAAGTAGAAAGAACAAAAAAAAGTTCAAAATACAATTGAAAGCTTTATCAATAGACTGGACTAAGCAGAAGAAAAAATTTCAGAGCTTGGAGACCATTCTTTTAAATAAACCCAATCAGACAAAAAAAGAAAAAATAATTTAAAAAAATAAACAAAGTCTTTGTGAATTATGAGATTATGTGAAACAACTAAGCCCATGAATTGCTGGCATTTTTGAGAGAGAAGAGGAAAAATGTAACAACCTGGAAAATATAGTTGAGGGAATAATTTTTTTTATATCCCTAATCTTGCAAGGAAAGTAGATACCCAGATATAAGAAATCCAGATAACATTTGTGAGACACTATAGAAAATGAACATCACCATGGGGCATATATTCACCGGACTGTCTAAGGTCAAAGCTTAAAAAAAAAAAAAAAAAAAAAACTTAAAGGTAGCTAGAGAAAAAGGTCAGATTCCAAATAAAGAGGACTGTATCAAGCTAACAATGGACTTCTCAGCAGAAACCTTACAAACCAGGAGAATTTAAGGGCTTATTTTCAGCATTGTTAAAGAAAAGAAATTCCAACCAAGAATTTCACATCCCACCAAATGAAGCTTCATAAGAGATAGAGAAATAAAATGTTTTCCAGATAAGCAAGTGCTAAGGGAATTTATTACCATTAGACTAGGCTTACAAGAGACTTCTATGGGAGTTCTAAACAAGGAAACAAAAGAATGATACTTCCTATCACAAAAACAATACACTCAAGTACATAGCTCACAGACCCCATAAAGCAACCACATAACAGAAACTACAAAGCAACCATCTAAAAAACTTCATGATAGGATTAAAAATATCACATATCAATATCAACTTTGAATGTAAATAGTCTAAATCTACCACATAAAAGGGATAAAAATGCAAGTTTGATTAAAAAAGGAAAAGACTCTTTCATCTACTGTCTTCAAGAGACTCATCTCACATGTAATGACACTAATAGGCTAAAAGTAAAAGGTTGGAGAAAACGTTATCACACAAATGGAAAACAAAAAACATTAAGAGTCACTACTCTTATATCAAATAAACCATACTTAAACATACTTTAAAGCAGTTAAAAAAAATTGCAAAGAAGGACATTGCATAATGATAAACAGTTCAATTCAACAAGAAGACTTAACTTTCCTAAATATACACTGGATTTAAATTTGACACTTAACAATTGGACCTAATAGATACCTACAGAATATCCACCCATCAACCAGAGAATATACACTCTTCTCATTTGCCACCAGAACATACTCCAAGATTGAACACGTTTGGCCATAAAGCAATTCTCAATAATTCAAAAAAAATTAAATTATTACCAACCATCCTCTCAGACCACAACAGAATAAAAATAGAAATTAATGCCACAAAGATCTTCCAAAACCACACAATTACATAGAAATTAAATACCTTGGTCCTGAATGAATTTTGGGTAAATAACCCAATTGACAGGGCATGGTGGCTCATGTCTGTAATCCCAACACTTTGGGAGGCCAAGGCAGATAGATCACTTGAGCTCAGGAGTTTGAGATCAGCCTGGGCAATATGGCAAAATCCTATCTCCACAAAAAATTACAAAAATTAGCCAAACATGTTGGTGCATGCCTATATTCCCAGTTCCATAGGGAGCTGAGAGATAGGAGGCTTGCTTCAACTTGAGAAATCAAGGCTGCAGTGAGCCATGATTGTGCCACTGCACTCCAGCCGGGGTGACAGAGTAAGACCCTGTCTCAACAAAAACAAAAATGAAATTAACACAGAAATAAAAAATTCTTTGAAGCAAATGAAAACAGAGACAAGCTACCAAAATCTCTGGGATGCTGCAGGAGCAATGTCAAGAAGACAATTTATAGCACTAAACAACTAATTCAAAAAGTTAAAAAAATCTCCAATCAACAATTTAACATCACACCTTCATGAACTAGGAAAACAGGAACAAACCCCAAAGCTAGCAAAAGCAAAGAAATAACTAAAATCAGAGCAGAACTGAGTGAAATTGAGATCCCAAAATCCACACATAAGATCAGTAAAACCGAAAGTTGATTATTTAAAAGGATAAACTGGACTGATAGACCACTAGTTAGATTAACAAAGAAAAAAAAGTAAAAGTTCCAAATATGCACAATCAGAAACAACAAAGGTGACATTATAACCAACCCTATGGAAATACAGAAAACTCTCAGAGATTGTTATGAACTTCTCTATACCCACAAACTAGAAAATCTAGAGGAAATGAATATAAAGTCCTGGACGCACACAACCTCTCAAGATGGAATCAGGAAGAAATTGAAACCCTGAACAGACGAATATCAAGTTCCAAAATTAAATCAATAATAAAAATCTATCAACCAAAACCAGCCCCAGACAAGACAGATTCATAGCCAAATTCTGCCACATGTGCAAAGAAGAGCTGGTACCAATTCTGCAGAAATTATTCAAAAAAATCAAGGAGAAGGTACACCATTCCTAACTTATTCCACAAAGCCAGCATCACCCTGTACCAAAACCTGGCAAAGACACAACAAAGGAAACTGCAGGCCAATGTCCCTGATGAACATAGACACAAAAATCCTCAATAAGATACGAGCAAACAGAATCCAGTGGCACAACAAAAAGTTAATTCACTACAATCAAGTAGGCTTCATTCCTAGGATCCAAGCTTGGTTCAACATACACAAATCAATAAATGTGATTCATCACATAAACAGAATTAAAAACAAAAACCATATAATCATCTTAATAGATCATCAAAAAAAGCCTTTGATAAAGTTCAACATCTCTTCATGATAAAACTTTCAATAAGTTAGGTATTGAAGGAACATACCTCGAAGTAATAGGAGCCATCTATGACAAACCTGCAGCCAACATCATGCCAAATGAGCAAAAGTTGGAAGCATTCCCGTTGAGAACTGGAACAAAACAAGGATACCACTGTCATCATTCTTATTCAACACTGAACTAGAAGTCCTTGCCAGAGGAATCAGGCAAGAGAAAGAAATAAAAGGCATGCAGATAGGAAAAGAAGAAGTCAAACTATCTCTTTTCATGCACAATATTAATCTACACCTAGGAAACCCGAAAGACTCTGCCAAACAGCTCCTGGAACTCATAAAAGACTTCAATAAAGTTTTAGGATACAAAAGGAATGTACAGAAATAAGTAGCATTTCTATACACCAATAACATTCAAGCCAAGAGTCAAATTAAGAATGCAATCCCATTTATAGTAGCCACACAAAAAATAAAATACCTAGAAACACATTTAACTAAGGAGGTAAAGACCTCTACAAGGAGAACTACAAAACACTGATGAAAGAAATGAAAGATGACACAAATGGAAAGACATTCCATGCTCAAGGATTGAAAGAGTCAATATTATTAAAATGGCCATATCACCCAAAGCAATCCACAAATTCAATGTTATTTCTATCTACCAATATCATTATAACTACCAATATCATTTTTCACAGAACTGGGAAAATAAACTATTCTAAAGTTCATCTGAAACCAAAAAAAGCCCAAATCGCCAAAGCAATATTAAGCAAGAAGAACAAAGCCAGAGGTGTAACATTTCCCTGCTTCGAACTATGCTATAGGGTTACAGTAACCAAAACAGCAATGATACTAGTTTAAAAAAAGCTGACACATAGACCAATGGAGCCAAATAGACAACCCGGAAATAAAGCCATACACCTACAGCCAACCAAGCTTCAACAAAGTCAACAAATATAAACAATGGAGAAAGGACTCCTATTCAATAAATGGTGCTGGGATAGCTGGCTAGCCATGTGCAGAAGAATGGAACCGGACCCCTATCTTTGGTCATAGATAAAAATTAACTCAAGATGGATTGAAGATTTAAATATAAGACCTCAAACTATAACAGAAGAAAGCCTAGGAAACACATCGGCCTTGGGAAATAATTCATGACTAAGTCTTCAAAAGCAATTGCAGGCTGGGTATGGTGGCTCACGTCTGTAATCCCAGCACTTTGGGAGGCCAACGCAAGAGGATCATTTGAGTCCAAGAGTTGGATACCAGTCTGGGCAACGTAGTGAGACCACATCTCTACACATTTTTTAAAAAATTAGCTGGTATAGTAGTGCATGATTGTTGTCCCAGCTCCTTGGGAGGCTGAGGTAGGAAGATTGCCTGAGCCCAGGAGGTCAAGGCTGCAGTGAACTATGATTACACTACTGCATTCCAGCCTGAGTGACAAAGCAAGACCTTGTCTCAAAAAAAAAAAAAAATTGCAACAAAAACAAAAATTGACGATTTGGATCTAGTTAAATGAAAGAGCTTCTGCACAGAAAAGTAAAATATCAACAGAGTAAACAGACAACCTACAGAATGGGAGAAATACTTCCAACTATGCATCTGACAAAGGTTTGATATTCAGCATCTATAAGAAACTCAATTCAACAAACAAAAACAAGTAACCCTATTAAAAACTGGGCAAAAGTCATGAAGAGACACTTCTCAAAAGAAGACATACAGACAGCCCACCAGCCCACAAACATGGAAAAAGCCTCAGTATCACTAATCTTCAGAGAAATGCAAATCAAAACCACAATGAGATACCATCTCACACAGTCAGAACTCCTATTATGAAAAAGAAAAAAAAAAACAAATTCTGGTAAGGCTGCAGAGAAAAAAGAACACTTTTACACTGTTGGTGGAAATGTAAAATTAGTTTAGCACCACTAAAGAGCAGTTTGGAGATTCCTCAAAGAACTTAAAACAGAACTACCATTCAACCCAACAATTCCATTACTGGGGATGTATCCAAAAGAAAATGAATCATTCTACCAGAAAGACACATGCATTGCAGCACTATTCACAAGAGCAAAGACATGGAATCAATCTATGGGCTGGATAAAGAACATGTACAACAGTGGACTGGATAAAGAAAATGTACATATGCATCATAAAATACTACACAGCTTTTTCAAAAGAACAAAATCGTGTCCTTTGCAGTAGCATGGATGCACCTGGATGCCATTATCCTAAGTGCATTAATGCAGGAACAAAAAATCATATACTGCATGTTCTCATCAATAGGTAGGAGCTAAGCATTGGGTACTCATGGACACAAAGATGGGAACAATGAACACTGGGGACTACTGGGCAGGAGGAGGGAAGGGAGCAAGGGTTGAAAAACTAACCCTTGGGCACTATACTCACTATGTGGGTGACAGGATCATTCATAGTCCAAACCTCAATGTCACACATTATACCCATGTAACAAACCTGCACATGAATCTACAATAAAAGTTGAAATTATAAAGACAAAAAAGAGAAAAGATTGTTCTGGCAGCAGTGTGGAGAATGAACAGGAAGGGGCCCAGAAAGGACTCAAATACATCACATATTAGAGGAAGGCTGAAGTAGACATGGAGAGAGGTACATGAGAAAGTTGGTAATAGCTGGAACCAGGGTAAAGAGAATTGCACAAATATAAGAGAATTCGGGAATAAAATTGATATTACCTGACAATGAATTGAAGTAGAAAAGTAAAAAAGAAGTCGAGGATAACACCACATCTTTAGCCAGGGCAAGATATGTAGTGATGCCATTTTTCAAAGGGAGGAAACAATCAAAGAGGACCAGGTTTGGGGAGTAGAGAATATCATTACTTTGGTTTTGGATGTGTTGAATCTGAACGTGCCATTGAGATATCTAAGTGGAGATACTGAGTAAAGAGTGATTGAAAATCCTTATGAACCACTGGTGTACAGTTGGTATTTGTATTGGCATTTGCATATCCATCATTAGAAAAGGAAGTGGAATAAAAGTAAATAAAAGGGCCTGAATCTTGAGGAATTCCAACATTTAATGGCTAAGTGTAGAACTACTGACTTGCAAAAGAAAATTAAAAGGTGCGGCCAAGACAAGAAGGAAAAAGAAGCAATATTCCCTGGTTGCAAAAAGCCAGATAAGATGAAGACCGGGATGCATTCATTGCATTTAGTAACATGGAAGACATTGATTACTTTTGTAAGAGCTATCATTTTCAACTGAGTGATGGGGACACAGGCAAGATTGGAGTTGATTGAAGACTGCACCTTAAAACAACAGAGAATGTGTTCATCGCAAGTCAAAATAATATTGATTTGACTTGAAAACTGTTTCAAAACTGACAAATGTCAGACGCAGTCTCTCACACCTGTAATCCCAGCACTCTGGGAGGCCAAGGTGGAAGGATTGCTTGAAGCCAGAAGATCAAGACCAGCCTGGGCAACATAGCAAGACCCTGTATGTATGAGAAATAATTTTTAAAAAAAAGAAAAAGAAAAAGAAAAGCTGAGTGTGGTGGCACATACCTGTAGTCCCAGCTCCTCAAGAGGCAGAGGTGGGAGTATTACTTGAGCCCAGGAGGTCAAGGCTGCAGTGAGCTATGATCACAACACTACACTCCAGCCTGGGCTATATAGCAAGACCTTGTCGCCTGAATGAAAAAAAAACTGACAGAGCAAGTAGTTGCCTCAAATGAAAAGACAATTTATGATATTAACTTGTAAGTTAAAATGCATTATAAAACTCAAATCAGGCAGTTATATGAAGCTTGAGCATCAATGTAAGTAATATTTTTAAACTATTATCATGAGATGAAACACGAAACAAATAGCACTCTGTCATATTAACTGTGTTGCCTAAAGTATATTTTGCAGTTTTTTTTTACTAATTCAAATAATAATTGTTTGTATGGTGTGCATTGCTTCAGAGGATTTTCACAGAACTTTTTCCATATGAATTTGACAACATATAACAGGGGGATAACCTGAAAATCCTTGTATTGGACACCTCTTGGGCAGCACTTCAAACCCACCTGGCTGCATCTCTTACTCGAGCCTCTGCCGGGGGAACAGTTTTACCCAGCTTTGATCAGCTTCGCTCAGATGTGATATGACAGAGCCTTGCCTCAGGCATCCAGCATGGAATTCTTTCTTCCTGAGTGGGACTTGCCTGATGCACAGCATGACATGACCAAGAGAACCCACTTGGCATTCACGCATGTGTACCCAGAACTACTAGGCTCACTTTTGGCCAGTAGGAACAAGCGCTGATGGAGGAATGCTCGCTCCTTGTTTTTTCCCTGGGAAGACATTTCTGAGACCCCTTTCCTAAGGCTCCTGGAAAATCCAAGCCATCATCTGGGCAGTGACGTCTCCCTAACACCTTCTCTTCCGGCTCCCCCTTTTTCCCTGTTCTTCACTTCTGCTCCCTGGAGTCACATCTCAAAAAATCCACACACAAGCCTTTTATCTCAGGCTCTGCTTTCAAGGGATGCTAGGCTAAGTCAATATTCTAGTTCAGAAACTGCAAATGAAAGCCCTTTGGCTAGGCAGAAAGGGAAACTAACATTTCCTAAATGCTGCGTTTGTGCTCCATATTTACTATTTTGCGTAACACTTATAAGAGCTACAGACTGGCTCAATCGGGAAACTGGGGTCCAAGTTATTCAAAGCTACACAGTTTCACTGACTTTAATTTATAAGTTCTCTTATTCCCTACACTGCTTGCAGTGATATCTTCCTTTGACCATGGTCGTAGCTATATTTTTGGAAGTGAATAGTCAAGATAAATAGCAATAGCAACTACTATGCATTGAGGGACTATTTGTGCCAGACAACTGGCTAAGCACTTAATATTTAATATTCACTGTAACTCTACAAGCTATCACTGTCTTTATTTTATTCCAAGAAAAATGGAGGCTAACTTTTCCAATGTTCCTCTACTAGTGAAATGATATCTAATACTTGTGCTTACTCTGTACCCCTAATACCTAGAATCACATTTAATCTTCACAACTACCCATGAAATAGGTTCCTGATCATCACATGACAGAGCCAGTAGCTCCAAAGCTTGCAGATGCCTTTTCCCCTCACAGGCTGCCTCTCATTACAGGAAGAAGACAGGGGAGAAAAACATGACAAGAAAAAAATGATCTACTATAACCACTTCTTATATCAATGTGCATTGAACAGAGCAATAGTCATACCCATAGTGCCTGCTAAAAATATGAGCTATGGCTAATTTCAAGAAAGCACTACTGACATTTTGGCCTGGAGAGTTCTTTGTAGAGGGAAGTGTCCTGTGTGTCACTGGATGTCTAGCAGCATCCCTTGCCTCCAACCTCTAGGTGCCAACAGCACATCCCCTCATTGTGGCAACCAAAAATGCCTTCAGACTTAGGCAAAATTGCTCCCAGTTGAAAACCACTGGTTTACAACATTTTAAACAAACATTTTTAATTCTGAAGTTCGAATTATATCAGGGCAATTGTCCTCCACTGTTTGGGAATTCAGCTGTGGAGATATGAATGGGAATTCAGTTCAGTACTCCCATCTTCCCCTCCCCTACTCTTACTCCCTTCCTTCCGTTGTTTCTTTTGTAACCCTCAAGGATGCCATCCACTCACTGAAAATAGACTCGTGCACAGGAAGGGGCTTGTTCCTGGGCTATGGCACCCTCTTCCTTCTCATCAGGTGTTTCTTTTTCAAGTCAAAATTTTATCTAGCCCTGGTTATCATACTATCTCCAGACTAAAAACAAAACCTATCTAATTGGCTCTACTACTGAATAACAACAAGCACACCATGTAACAGACATTGTTTCTATATTTAAAAACCCAAAACACAATTGAAAATGTCACTCTTGGCTTTGCAGACACCACTGCTGCCACCAGGAGCCCCATACTATCAGCCATGGTCAACCCCACTGTGTTCTTCCACATCATCATCAACGGCAAGCCCCTGGGCCACACCTGCTTCGAGCTGTTTGCAGACAAGTTTCCAAAGACAGCAGAAAACTTTCGTGCTCTGAGCACTGGACAGAGAGGATTTGGTTATAAAGCTTCCTGCTTTCACAGAATTATTCCAGGATGTATGTGTCAGGGTGGTGACTTCACACGCCACAGTGGCCCTGGTGGCAAGTCCATCTACGGGAACAAATTTGATGATAAGAACTTCATCCTGAACCATACGTGTCCTGGCATTTTGTCCATGGCAAATGCTGGATCCAACACAAACAATTCCCAGTTTTTCATCTGCACTGCCAAGACTGAATGGTTGGATACAGGCATGTGGTCTTCGGCAAGGTGAAAGAAGGCATGGATATTGTGGAGGCCATGGAGTGCTTTGGGTTCAGGAATGGCAAGACCAGCAAGAAGGTCACCATTGCTGACTGTGAAAAACTCCACTAAATTTGACTTGTGTTTAATCTTAACCACCAGACCATTCCTTCTGTAGCCTAGGAAAGCACAACTCCACCCCATTTGCTCCCAGTATTCTAGAATCTCTGTGCTCTTGCTGCAGTTCCCTTTGGGTTCTATGTTCTCCTTGTTCCCTTCCATGCCAAGATGGATGGCAAAGTTTACAAAGTTTATGATTATGAAATAAAAACTAAATAACAAAAAAAGGAAAGTGTCACTCTCTCAGTGTAGAAACAATATTCCCATAATCAAACATCCAAAGCAAATCGTATGATTTTTTTGTGTTACCCAGGATTTCAAGGCTCTGTTTCAGGGCAAAAAAGTCAAGTACAAACATGTCAACTTTCAGCATACCTACTTTCTGCTTCATACACAAACAGAACTATTGTTTGTATTATTTTGTCCAAAATGTTGATGCGAATTTATGTAAGCATTCTAAATATATGGATCATAAATACATATTACTGAATCAAAACTATAAGAAAATAATGTGATTGGCCCTAGAAGACTTTTAAATATTTTTGTACACTATTAACATATACTATGCAAACAGGATAATGTAGATATGATATACAAGATGGCTAACAGTAGACATACTCCCTGAGAAATCTGGCCAAATACAAAGTTCTTATGAAAGCTATTCTCCCATAAATAACTTTCATAAAGTTTCATGGTGTTCCTATAACATCTTTTAAATAAATCTAGTGAGATGTAGCTAAAATGGTAAACTCAAAGACGACATCAGAATTAGCCCAGTCATGAAATCTATTCATCTTAGAAGCATTTTACTTTGACATTTAGAAGTATACTTTTCTACTTCTAGAGCCAATCTTTTCTAAGTCATTTATTCTAAAACATGTGTTTGGAAGATTGAGGACCACATAGCGGACATCTGGGCCCTCCCTAATAGAATAGGTTTTATTAGATTCTCAACCAAGTGCAAGCAAAGAAACAAAAATGTGCTTTTCAATTTACTAAATTCTTACATATGTATGACCAATTCTAAGCATTCAAAGGAAGAGATAATTGCATAAGATAAAGAAAAATGACTTAATAAAAGTTAAATAGTAATTAGTACTAAAGTTGGTTAAACTTTGGGTCTTCATTGTTTTGTCCTAATCTCATTCTAAAACTTAGTGCTAACGTAAAAATGATTTCCATTAGCCAAATAATGGAGATTCCATTTAGGAAAACAGCTATGTGCATAGACAAATGCACGCCAAATAAATAAATACCTATATACATTTTTTCTAAATAAAAATTCAAAGGAAATTTTGTCTTAAATGAAAATGTGTTTCTTACAGAGTTATTGTGAGAAATAAAAAAGACTATGGAAGTAAAAGTACTTTGTAGACCTGAGTATTCTATATAAAATATGACATTTCCATTTGTTCAATTTTCCACAAATTTCTCCAAGTTGTAGCTTCGTGACATACTCTCAGTGCCAATTTGCTCATCTAAAGACACATAAGCACACTGAGCAAATTACCTTACTTATAAATGACAAATCCATATTTGGGTTATTTGGTGACTGGATAATTAACGACGAAGCCAACACAGAGCTTAGGGTAGACAATGATGCTGTCACTAAGTACCTCTACTCTCCTGAAGCTTTTTAGAAAGCTACCTAAGCACTCAGGATTCCATATGCTCCTTTCCGTTTGTGTGCAATATTTAATGTCTGAAATCTACTAAAATCTCACTTCCTCCAAAAAATATTTTCCAAATAAGCCATAATTATCTGTATTAGTTCCATTCTCACATTTCCACTAAAAAAAAACCCTGAAACTGGATAATTTATAAACAAAAGAGGTTTAGTTGGCTTGTTCCAAAGACTGTTCAGGAAGCATGATGCTCAGCTGATGGGAAGGCCTTAGGAAACTTTCAATCATGGTGGAAGACAAAGGGAGAGCAAGCACCTCACATGGCCAAAGCAGGAGAAAGGAGAGGAGGCAGGTGCTACAGACTTTTAAACAACCAGATCTCATGAAAACTCACTCACTATTGTGACACAGCACCAAGGGGAAAATCCACCCCCATGATCCAATCATCTCCTACCAGGCCCCACCTTCAACATTGGGGACTATAATTCAACATGAGATTTGAGCCAGGACACAGATCTAAATCATGTTACTGTCTCAGCTCATTTTTCTCCAAAACTCATTCAAGTTTATATGTTTCATCTGTGCCCAATTAACGTATGGTGTTGATCTGGTGCTACACACCTGTGTCTCTCAGTCTGCAATGTTCTCAACGTAAGATGGCAAAAAAGGAACTTCACTTCCCAAGTCACTTACTGTGAACATGTTTTGAATGATTACTTTGCGTTTCATCCCACATAATGCCCTAATGCCTTGTGTGAGTTCATTTATTATTTCCTCATGTCTCTGAATGAGGCACTGTACAAGCTACAGTTCAAAACCTTAGTAAGTAGAAGAGATACCCAAAAATCGCTCTCAAATCCATCCTTAGTTTATGATCTTTCTCTTGTCATTATAGTGCCTAACACTGTGCCTAGTGGGAAGACAAAAAGTATTATTTTGAATTAATTCAGCCAACATTCATTGAGCGTCTACATAAAAAGAATTGTGATGGACACTGTAAAGCAGTGGGTCTCAAGGAGGGGTGACTTTTCTTTCAGGGGTCATTTGACAATGTCTGAAAACATATTTTGTTTTCACAGTTGGGAAGAAGGTAGTATTGACATCTAGTGGGTAGGGGCCAGTGACTCTACTAAGCATTCTATAACATGCAGGACTCCTCCCTGCAGCAACAAGGAACTACCCAGCCCCAAATGTCAATAGCGCTGAGGTTGAGAAATCATGCTATAGGGGACAACGTCAGAGATTAACATTACAGCTAGAATGCTAAGTTATTAGGAGGACAGGGGCTATGTCTGTCTTATTCATAGTAGAATGCCCAGGCCAAGTCCAGTACTTTGCACCTAATAGGGATTCAGTAAACAATTCTTACATTAATGCATATATTGAAATAAATAAGGTAAATATACACATAACTCAAAGAGAACAGGAAAAGGAAATTTCCATAAAAAGAATACAAATAAAGTGGTTTGGGGCTTCAGGGCATAAGAAATCACATCTGACTGAGAAGAAAAAGAAAGACCATGCAAAAGATGGCATCTGAGGTGGAACAGGAAGAGCAATTATGGTTTCAGCAAGAGAGGAGAGAGTGCAAATATCACATGAAAGTAGAGAAACAACCTGAGAGAAACACTGATGATTAAGCAGCTTTCCAGTTAGGGTGGTGTAGGGAATAAGCAAGAAAGGGAGGAGAAACAGCTTGGAAAGGTAGATTGGGTCTCGTGTTGTAACATACCATGAACACCTGGGTAAAGAATTCACATAAGACATGGAAAAAACAAGAGGCCAGCAGATCTCAATTGCCCTATCGTGAGAGACTTCCAACTAGAGATGTAATTGAGGAAGCACCAGGACTTTGGTTTACAAAATATGTGGAATATAAAATGCACAATTCTTGGCAAGTAACTGTAGAATCAGTATAGGAAGTGAATAAGCCAAAAATGATTACCTACGTTTCACTCTACAAAGAAAGGAAATTCAGCTTGAAAGGTTCAGGAATGGGAGAATTAATAATTAACTTTGGACACAGAGTACAAATGAAAGATGTTTAACAGTCTTTGAACATTTCAGAATGACAGATTCTGGAGCACAGAATAAAAATGAAGCCTAAAGAAATAAAGAGATTTGCATGTTCAATGTTAATGATGGTGCTTATGGAACGCAGAACAGGGAAAGGGTCAAGCGAGAGGCTCACATTTCAAATTTTGGGAAACTCCTTTGTTTAGTTGACAAGGGAAGCAAACAAAGAGAATGGAAGGTGATTGAAACGAGAATCAAAACAGTGCTTTGTCAGAGAGAACAGGATGTGAGAGTCTGAAGAAAATAGGAGGTGGCTGGGCCTATGGAATGCTATGAGAAGCTGGAAAAGATGAGGTCTAAAGGCAAATCATTGACCTTGATAATTAAGGAGTAGTTGACAGCTCTGAGTGATCAGTTTACCCAGTGAAACAAGAGACATTACAGGGGTGCAAAGGAAACAAGAGAAATTACTGGGGTGCAAAGGAGTTGATGAGAAAGTGATAAGGCTTGTTATGATGGTGTATTAGGGTCCTTCAGATAAAGAGAACCAATAGGAGATAGATAGATATATATACAAATACACATACGTACATATATATGTGTTTTTGTGTGTGTGTATATATATACATATATATATTAGAAAGAGTTTTATTATGGAAATTGACTAATGCAACTATGGAGGAAAAGAAGTCCCACGATATAGCATCTGAAAGCCAGAGAACTCAGGAAAGCTGGTAGTATAATTCAGTCCAAGCCTGAAAACCTGAGATCCAGGAGAGTCTATGGTGTAACTCCCACTTCTGGGTGGCAGGAGCAGGGGGCACATTTGGAGTGCAAAGGCCAAAAAATCAGAAGTTCCAGTGTCCAAGAGCAGGATAAAATGAATGTACCAGCTCAAGAAGCGAAAGAAAATTCATGCTGCTTCTATGTTTTGTTCTATTCAGGCCCTCAATGCCTTGGATGATGTCTGTCCACATTGGTGGGGGTGGATCTTCTTTACCCATTCTAATTATTTAAATGCTAATCTCTTATAAAAACACCCTCACAGACACACCTGGAAATAATGTTTTACCAACTGTCTATTTGGGTATCTCTCAACCCAGACAAGTTGACATAAAATTAACCAATAAGATGAAAATATTAAGATAATATTGTAATGTATATTTTTTTATCTTCTTTCTCTTTGGATTTGTTACTCCATTGCATCTCCATGACAACTTTTGAACATGAACAATAATATAAAAGATAATTCACTGGAGAAAATATAGATTACCTAAAGAACCAATGTCTGAATTGTAAACAAGTTACTATTAATTTAAGGATTATGGTACTCAAAAATGCTTTCCTGTAGAGAAAAAAATGACAAATTATAATTAGATTTCTAGATCTAGTTAGTCCTCCAAATTATTTAAATCATGACATACTAAAAACAAAATTTTATTTCAACTATTATATTAATTCTATAATATTATTTAGAATGTTATTTTTTAAGCAAAGATAAATAACATTTTATTTTTTCTCTGTGGCAAGTATTCCTTTTGTTATTTATACTTTGGGCAATTATAATTTGGGGATATCAATAGCTTTCATATTAGAGAAACCAGTCCTTTACATTGGCATAAAAAAATTTTGCTATATTTGCCTACAAGCTTCATTTTTATATCCTATCCCCTTCCCAGCATATTAAATGGGGCTACAAGAGACCCTTATTATGAACCCCAGAAATCTCCCCTTCTTGAACATTGCTCCTTCTTATTTTATGTAATCAGTCATGAAGTATGGCCAAAAGTTGGGGAATGCTTATAGCACACAGACATGCACATGCACATGGGTGTATTCATCCATTCAATAAATACCTATGAGATGCTGACAGGTAATGATTTTCTTATCCTGAAGGCTAGCTGACCAGAAAAAAAAGTTGGCTTTCTACAAAGTTTAACGGCTACTGGTCATGGCCCAGTGCTTAAGACAATAGTTCCTGTTCAAATACTAGGCTTGCACCACAGCCCCTCATGATGCCAAGACTGCATTCTCAGTCTTGAAGCCTTATGAGGTTAATTTATGTATTGTCACAGTAGGAATCACAGCCCCTCATCTGAGCAGGGAAAGGGCTGATGTTACACCAAATACAAAACCAAGCTGTCAGGACAGAACTAGAGCCAAAGGTCTGCTACCTTATGCTGCCTTTGTATCCAGGAAAGAGGATGATGCTTATGCAATCGTGCAGCTTAAAAGGGCCATAGCCTAAGGGTCAGGGACCCTCTCCTGGAGTCTAACATCTGTACTTGCTAGATCTCTGTGCAAATGCCCTGTAATGCAATGAGCAACAGGAGGCCTGTTATTGCTCCTATCTCTATGAGTTTTCCCCATAAACACTATTCCAGCAGGCCTGGTGCATGTGCTACTTGGCCATTTGCCCTTGATGCACAAGTACCAACAATAAATCAGGCACTGGAGACACAGAAGTAAACAAAACACAAAGTCCCTGCTCTCAATCTCACATTCTCCTGGGAAGAGAGAGCGCCAATAAACAAATAAGTAGATAATGTACCAAGTGGTGATAAGTGATCAAAGGCATAATAAAACAGTGGAAGGAAATAGAGTGGTCACAGGGGTATACAGGGGTGTTGGTGCCAATCGCTCTTATGAGGTGATTTCTGATCAGTAATCTGAAGGAGGCAAGGGGCTGAGCCATGTGTATGTGTAGCGGAAAGCATTATTGGCAAAGAGAACTGAGTTTAAAGACCTTGAGGCAGGAGAATATTTGCTGTGTTTGAGGATGAGCAAAGAGGCTCTTCCTAATCCAGGAGGTGAAGAGCAGAGAGAGTGGTAGGAAATGAAGTCTTTCAGGCCATGGTAAAGGCTTTACATCTGACTTTGATTTAGATGGAAAGCCATTGGAAGGAGCTGACTCAAATTTCAGAAAGATCCCTTGGACTTTCTGTGGAGAAAAGACAGGGCAAGGAAGGTAAGGGTGAAATGCAGAAGCAGGGAGGTAGTTGGGGTTGATTATAATAATCTTGGCAAGAAATTTGGTGGCTTGGAGTAGGATGAGTGGTAACAGACATCCTGAGAAGTTGCATTTGGGAAATATTTCCAAGAAAGAGCTGATAGGATTTGCTAATTGATTTTGTATGGAATATAAAAGAGAGAAGTTAAGAATGGCATCATCTTTTTTGCCTCAAACAAATGGAAGCCATTTATTGACACAGGGAAACTATGGGATGATCAAGTTTCTGGAGACAGATTGAGTTCAGGTTGGGACATGTTAAGATGCTACATAGAGAATTATACACAGCAGTCTGGACTTCAGATATGTCATCTGGACTGACATATTAACTTTAGGAGTCACCAACATACAGGTAGCATTTAAGGGCACAGGTGAGATCACCTAGGTGAGATCACAGAAGTCTCAAAACGTGCTTTGAGACTTCTGTGAATCCTCTAGATCCTTTTAACATTTGCCTTTCTAATGCCTCTTTCACAATTGTACAGTGGAGTTTTCCAGGGACTATGTAAGATGTGTTATGGCAACATCTAGAATGCAGAGGCAGATATGACAGTCCAACTGCCTTCTATTAATTTAGATGTTAAAGAGATCTGCAAAAATATATAACTATACCACTCTATTCTTCTTACCACATTTTTTGTTTTAAAAATATAATTATTTTTTATAAAAATGTTTTATGTTAATAGGTAATGGCTTTGTTATTTTTAAACAAAATAAATATTTTTAACTTTCTCAGTCTTAATTGTTAATGCTGTTATTATCAATAGATATAACTCATATAAGCAAATGTTCTTTGGGTTCCTTAATAATCCTTAAGGCTGGGAATGGTGGTTCCCACCTATAATCCCCACATTTTGGGAGGCCAAGGTGGAGGATTGCTTGAGGCCAGGAACTTGAAACCATACTGAACAGCAAAGCAAGACCCCCATCTCTACAAAAAATAAAAAACCAGCCAGGCATGATGGCACAGCTGTAGTTGCACCTACTCAAGAGGCTAAGGTGAGAGGATTGCTTGTGCCCAGGAGTTTGAGGTTTGCAGTAAACTAAGATTGCGCCACTGCACCACAGCTTGGATAACAGAGTAAGACCCTGTCTCAAAAAATACTAAAAATAAAATAATGCTAAAGAGCATAAAGAGATTTAAGACCAAAGAGTTTGAAAATTGCTGACCTAGGGAGTAAGTATAGATGGGAAAGAAAGCAAGACTAAGAAATGAGCTAAAATAGTTGAGGGAAAACCAGCAGAGAGAGTGAGGGGAGCCATTGCAGAGGTAAAAAGTTAGCAAGAGAGTATCACTGAGGTCAGGTGAAAAAAGTCTTTCAAGAAGGGAGCAATCCACTGCATCATATGTTGCAGAAAGGCTAAAGAATATAAGAACTGATAATTCACTCTGACAATACAGCAGTCAACAGTGACCCTGATAAGAGCACTTTACCAGAGTGCCAAAGACAAAAGTCTGACTTAGAGGCTTTTCAAGTTACAGTAGTCTATCCAGGCATATGCTGTATGAGTAGAGGCAAAGGATAGTATGTTCTTAGAGAGAATTCAAGAGATAGTGAGGGAACAGGAAGTATAACCAATATTTAATTAATTTAGTTTGAAAGGAAAACAGAAATACAGGATCGTGTTCAGAGTAAACGTACCAACAAGACAGGGTGTTGTTTTCCAGATAAGGAGTACATTTATATGATGGTGAGAACTATCCAGAAATGGGAGGAGGTAATTAATAAGGTGAGAGGGAAGAGGCATGCTATAGAAGTCTTGCCCTTGGGTAGGCAAGAGAGGATGGGGTCCAATGCATTAAAAAGCATGGAAAGCTCTTTTATTATTAATATAGGCCAGAAAGAAGAGGATGTGGGTACGAATGCAACTGGTGGGTAGATACGGGAGCCGGAGTGTGTGGAAGTCCTCTTCAGATTGCTCCTACTTTCTCAGTATGCATAAGATAGAAGGTTATCAGCTAAGAGTATTGAAGGGGGATGTGACGTTAGACATCTGAGTAGAGAGGGAAAGTAGGTATGAAGTCATCACGTAGGAGAGCAAGAGAGTGCATGCACCAGGGAAACAGAGTAGGATGACAGGGTAGCACGGAGGACCCACTTGAGCTTTTTTGTCATGAATTTGAAGTGAGACTATTCAAGTAGAATTGTGTGTTTCCCTATAGCCACATTTAACTAGCAACATTCAAAGACAACCATACATCTCAAAATTCTCCACCTCAATTGAGGGCGGAGATTATTTTTGGGCTATTTTGGCACACATTTTATAAATATTTACCTTTCTTTGTCTTTCTTTATCCTTTAAAATAGTCAACATTTAGCCCTAGGGGAAAAAATGATAACCACATATAGGTATAATCATTCAAGTGGTAAAACTATGTCTCTCCTCTTGAACAATTGATTTAATAAGGAACGGAAACTAACCTATTAAGCATTCAACAATTTCTGAATAATATAAAATGTTAATATCCCTATTTAACTAGGACATTCCCCTAACACTACTGACACCAAATCAAATTATCATAAACACAAACACCAAATTATTAATACCTTATCAGAACGACTATGCCCTAGTTAAGTCACTTGTCTGTCTTCTAAGTCTTGTGCACAGCCATAATGATAATTACAACCACAAAGGTCATATCTATATTCTTTCATTGTTTCTAGTCATCCCATTATTACCATGATTGACAGTTTTGCCAGGAGCACATTTGTTAAGAGCAATTTTAATGCTGTAAGGCCCATGTCTAAGAGAATGAAAATGTGTCTGTAATCCTTGCTCATTTCCCCATCGCCAGCTATGATTAGCTATTTGAGCTTTGGGATAATTGCCTGCAGTCTGGGCCTAAATAAAGATCTTCACATGAGAGTGCTCAAGGTAATCAAGGCCTTTGTCAACTTGAAACACAAACACAATTTGAAGGTCTCTTGTAATAGATGGTAATAGGATCTCTATACACCGGCTCTGTCCAAATGTGAAATATGACCTGCTAAGCACTAGTAGATGAGATTGTGACACTGTTTCTGGAAAGAATTCTCTCTTTTCAAAACCATTGAGAGCAACTACTGTGCCTTGCCTACAATCTACTGTCCACTGAGGCCTTTTCACTGGGGATCCTTGAGACTCAATCCCTGGTGCTCTGAATCTACACCTCTGCATACTCCATTTTATAATCATCGCTAAGAATGACAAACACTCAGAGAACAAATACTGTATGAGTCACATATATGAGGTACCTAGAGAAGTCCAGTTCATAGAGACAAGCAGTAGAATAGAGGCTGGCAGCGGTTGCGGCTGAGAAATAGAGTTGACTACTGGGCATAGGATTTCAGTTTGGAAAGATGAGAAAGATCTGGAGACAAATGGCAGCGATGGTTGCTCAACAATGTGAAACTCCTTCATGCCACAAAACTATATATTTAAGATGGTAAATTTTATATTATATATGTTTTACCACAATTTTAGAAAAAATAATACCAGGCATTCAACATCTTGATTGATTTTCTCTACTAAATGTAATGAAAACCACCATTTAGCTAGAATGCAATGAGCATTTGGCACTTGCCTAGCTGTCCAGCACCTCTAGAACAAACTACTTATATTTGAGAAATTCTACCATATGAGACTCGCCTTCTCAAATTTAGAAGGTAGACGATATGCTATGATTTGAATGTTTGTCTCATTTAAAATTTATACTAAAACTTAATTTCCAATGTAACAGTATTAAGTGGTATGGCCTTTAAGAGGCGATTCATGGCTTAATTAGATTATCAAGAGAGTGAGTCTGTTAACAACAACAACAAAAAGCCAGTTTGGTTCTCAGAGCACCCCCTTCACTCTGTGATGCACTTCACCATGTTACAACCAGATACAGCTGTCCAATCTATAACTTCCCAGTCTCCAGAACCATAAGCCAAAGTGAAGTTAGCAAGAGAGTATCCTCGAGGTCAGGTGAAAAAAGTATTTCAAGAAGGAAGCAACCCACTGCATCACATGTTGCAGAAAGGCTAAATAAAATGAGAATGGACAATTCATTATGACAAATACAGAAGACAACAGTGACCCTGATAAGAGTATATATAAATTATCCAGTTTCAAGTATTCTGTTATAACAACATAAAACACACTAAGACAAGATGCATATTCCTTGCAGCTCAGGCACCACACATGATTAAGGCTTCATATCAAACACACCAATGGGAACCTTCAATTTGGAATTGTGCAACCTATGGAAACCAGGCTGTGATGAATCCATCTTCTGACTAAGGTGGCAACTTTTCTCCGTCTGGAAAAAATGTCAGTCCGTTAGTAGGATATAAATCAATTTAGAAAATCACAACCAGTAACATTTTTTTTCACAGTGTTCATGAGCCTTTAATTCATTATGAACCTAGAGCCAGGGAAATTAGGCAAAAAAATACAGCATATCCTTCATCTAGGGTAAGGAAAAAAAAAAAGAGAGAGAGAATGCCAGGTTTTGTCTTGTCTTTGCACAGAGTTAAGACACAGAGATACCTTTGTGGGGAGAGTGTGCAGCTCCGACCTGCCCTTCTGTGTCCCATCTGTACAGGCCACCCTAGAGCCCACCACAGGATGAATGCCACCCGCTAGGGACAGGGTTGCGGGGGCACCTGCCCACTTCTTTATAATATAAATAGTATTTTCAAACAACGTAAGAATAATGTGTCGGCGCCATGATGGGCGAGGCTGTTGCATGCAGAGGAACACCCCCATGTTTTGGCTGACACCCTCCCCCACCAACCTTCCCTACCCCTGCCCTCTCCAGGGTCACGGCCCCCCTCCCCTACCAAGGAAATTTAAGGCTTGCTCCTGCATAATACTCTCTTCCTTTTCCTTAGTTCTCTCTAGTCCGGGGACCGTTAGGACACTCTTTTATAAAATAAACATTCCTTATTTTTTTTTTTTTTTTTGAGACAGGCTCTCGCTCTGTCCCCCAGGCTGGAGTGCAGTGGTGCAATCATAGCTCGCTGCAGCCTCAACCTCCTGGACTCAAGAGATCCTCCCACCACAGCGTCCCAAGTAGCTGGGACCACAGGCGCCACCAGCACATCAAGTTAATATGTAAAATATTTGTAATGATGGGGTCTTGTTATGTATCCCAGGCTGGTCCCAAACTCCTGCCTCTACCGTTTCTTCTTTTTAATACAAGCAAATTATCCCCTCCCACCTCTCCCTGAGGCAGGAGACAGCTAAGGTAGGGAAGGTTCCCCAGAGGGGTGCACAGCTGACAAGAGAGAGGCACCCGGAGAAGGTGCTTGCCAGCCTGGGCTGAAGGCCATTTTTTTTCCTCTGTCAGCTCAACCCACTCCTAAAAGGCAGATTCACCCCAGGTGACAGCAGCTTGGGCGGGTGGACCAATGACACCAGCCTTCGTCCCTGCTTGGAAGCAGGAGATCAGGACCCCCGAAGGCCTGCCTTGGCCCTGTGTCCCCCGACCCACTCAGGGTTGCATTTCAAGAGCTGGGAAGCTGCCCACACTCACTACCGACCAGAAGGGCTTGGGGGCCTCCCTCACGCTGAGCCACGGGAGGCGCAGGGGCGCTTTGTCTGCAAGGAGGCCTCCGGAACACCTGCGATTCTCTCCGGTGAGAGAAACAAGGATAGACAAACCCCTGGAGAGAATTCATTCTGTAAAGGTGGGCACAGACGGAGGGAGGCCCCAGGCCGCGGGGCTTTCCCTGGCCAGGCACACAGGGGCGGCCACCAGAGAGCCGGATCCTCCTTCCAGCAGGCGCAGAGCGGGGACAGGCGCGGGCGCCCGGACCATCAAAGTCCCGGAGCCAGGGCAAGGCGAGAGCGCGACCCTGAGCGAGTGACCAGACCGAGTGCCGGAACCCGCGTCCTGCCCACCCCCGGGTTGACCCTCCAGTTCCTCCAGTTACCGGGCCTCTTACCGTAAAGTATTACGATATTAGCCAAATCGTAATGTTTTAAAGTAACAACCCCCAAAAAAAAAAAAAAAAACAAAAAAACAAAAAAACAGCGACATGATCTCTCAGCGAATCCTGGTTCTGAGAAAAACAATGTGTTTTTTGTTTTGTTTTGTTTTAACCACAAATCTAAAAAACAACTTTGGGGGTATTTTTGTTTTCCTTTTTTTCTTGCTATTTTTTTAAACAATATGTATTTATAGAAAGAGCCTCACAAAGGTGGTTTATGTACAGAAGTGACAATCTCAGAGGTTGCTCAGTAGGGCATTGCAGTAGCACCTTTTCGAGAAGAGACCTTACGTGGTTTAAAATTCTGAGTAGATGAGTGGGTGCACCCCTGGCTGGCCCCCGAGCCCACCTACAACCAGTAAATTTTTAAAAAGAAATAGAACAGGACAAAAAATCTCATAGAGTAAGAGATTAATGCATACATGTTCTCTCTCATTAAGAACACGTATGCATTAAAATGTGTATGTATATATGAAAGCCACAATGAACAATGTATTTCTTACTGAGAGTACCAGTCAAAATTCCTTTAACAGGTTCCTTCTTTGCATTAACTAATGAGAATGGATTCTATTGTTTGCAACTAAGAATCTGTGATAGTATATCTGATACCATGTCTAGTATGGGCAGACCAAAGAAGTCTCCTCATCTCTTCCCATCTTTCTCTAAAAGCTGCTGATTCATTGTCTAGTACCATTCAGTTAATCCCTGTTTCACATCACAGAGAATGTTAACTCATTTCTAATATACATGTCACAGTCTATTTGAAGGGCCATCAGGAAGAAATTTTCATAGACCTACAATTGTATGCCTTTTATGTATATTTATGTCAGTAATGTTATTCTTGCCTTAAATTTTTCTCAAATCATCAAGTTATATGAAGCTGAAATTGGAGGCCATGATCATCAGTTGTGTATACATTATTTTGTTTTCCTAATGAGAACCAGTATCCTCCCAAGAGTACTTTTGATTCCTCTTTGAGTGAAGTTAGGATGGTCTATCCAGGCATATACTGTGTTTGGGTTGTTCATTTTACATAAATCCTTGCCAGATTAGCTTTGAATAAGGAACTCATTTCTAGTTTTTGTCTATAGCAAGCAAGTTACCATAGTATGTGGCTCCTGTTACTTGAATATATTGCCATACAATATCTGTCAAAACTTATCCAAGTTTTTGGATTGCCTAAAGAGCATGTAGCCCTCGACGTACATGAAAATTCACCCCTGCATTAAACCAAGTGAGCAGAATTGTGTCCCTAGAATGTATAGATTTTTCCCATATTTAATTACTTTATATATGAGTGGGATGCCTTCCCCATGAGGAATGCATTGGCCTTGGTTCCATTTTATTACCCCGGTTTGTTTTTAGCTTTTTTTCTCATGCCGCTCTTTTGTGTTATTCTGCTGTATTTCGTAGACTCTTGCCAACTACCTTAAAGACTTCTTTGGAATAAGACAAAGTATAAACAAACAAACAAACAAGCTCCCTTTCATTCCCTTTCCACAGCCCCCACACACATAAGGCCCAATTCAACGTATGCCTCAATTACTGTAAAAATCTTCTGGCTAGTTTCCCTGCCTCTATTTTCTCCTCTCACAAATGTTTGATTCTTCTTCTTCAATATTGTTTTCATCACTTCACCCAGCTGCTCAAAATCCACAGTTGCTTGGTAATGTCGCTGTAGTAGATATATCTTCAGGCTTACATTCAGAATCCTCCATCAATTGCCCACACACTTCCAATTTTATCTCTCATCCTCGCTAACAAGGTGCTTCTGTTCTGGTAATTCAAAATGATTGCCATGCTCTCTATCTACCTCTTACAATTGTGCAAAGCTCAACTCCAGAGACTACTGTTTGTGTTACCTTTGGAAAACCATTTAACCTTACTGAGCTTCATTTCTTCAATCGGAAAATGGGAATAAAACTTTACATGTTTTTTATGAGACAACATAGCACATGAAAGTGCCTAGATTAACTAATGAACTAAATGAATAAAAATGTCTATCTTCTAAAGTGCTTGGCACATAGTCAGCACCCAATAAAAAGTAATTCAGAATATACTATCCTTTGCCTCTGCTCACACTATTTGCACAGTCCTGAAAAGCTCTGCTCCCTTCTCTGCCGTGAGTCCCTAAAAAGCAGGCAATAATTACACAGGCCTTAAGGTCAGAGGGAGATATGAATTCAGACACATTCCGCCTTCCACTGTGTGACCTTGGGCAGGTGATGTCAGCATCCACCTGTGTGGTCCATTTCTGAGGACCCAGAAGCATACAGAAGGATGTCCAAGACATGATTGATTCAGTCTTTGGAGCACAGTCAATGCGGTATCTTCTGCTGCTATTTTCTTCATATTAAAAATTAATGTGTCAGCTGGGCATGGTGGCTCTTGCCTGTAATCCCAGCACTTTGGGAGGCTGAGGCAGGTGGATCACCTGAGGTCAGGAGGTCAAGATCATCCTGACCAACATGGCGAAATCCCATCTTTACTAAAATACAAAATTAGCCAGGTGTGGTGGTGCGTGCCTGTAATCCTAGCTACTCAGGAGGCTGTGACAGGAGAATCACTTGAACCCAGGAGGCAGAGGTTGCAGTGAGCCAGGATCACACCACTGCACTCCAGCCTGGGTAACAAGAGTGAAACTCCATCTCAAAAATAAAGAAAAAAGAAAAGAAAATTAATGTGTCTTGTTTTATTTGGTTTAAGATAAGGTGGTTGAGTTTTTCATTTGTCTGTGGCGCCTAGGAAAGGTAGCTGTTAAAGCAAAATAACCGATATATTAGATATTAGCAGTAAGGTTTTGTTTTCTAGCTACTAGTAAGCTGGGAACAAGCCTGACAGTAACCATATCACCTCTCAAAGAACCCCACACTGAGATATAAGAATGAGCCAGTCACGGTGGTTCACTCCTGTAATCCCGGCACTTTGGAAGGCTGAGGTGGGCAGATCACCTGAGGTCGGGAGTTCGAAACCAGCCTGGCCAACATGGAGAAACTCCAACTCTACTACAAATACAAAATTAGCTGGGCATGGTGGCGCATGCCTGTAATCCTAGCTACTCGGGAGGCTGAGGCAGGAGAATTTCTTGAACCCAAGAGGCAGAGGTTGTGGTCAGCTGAGATGGCACCATTGCACTCCAGACTGGGCAACAAGAGCAGAAGACTCCATCTCAAAAAGAAAAAAATATAAGAATGGTCATAAAATGGGACTCTGATGAAATAGGACCTTCAAATAATCTAATACCTTATTCCCAAACCATTCTGTTCAATCTCCTTAACCATAGGTAAGCATCTCATATTATTTTTTTATATTCAAAATGTAGATTTTGACCATAAGTAGATGCTTTGTGTTTAGTTTTTGACTAAATATAGGTTTTGACACCTCTAAAAATACGTGACACAAGTCACAAAAGGTACTCTTGTTCTGTGATAGAGCACGTTTGCAAGAGTTTTTCGAATTCGTTAGACCTAAAGACAGTCTATGAGGCCAACATATGTTGCACTGTCGTGGCCTTCACACACATATCCTGCAACTTCTATACCTCCTAATATCACTAAATACTGAATTTCTGCCAATAGTTGGTACTAGAAAAATCCCACAGAAAAAACCTTTCTCTTAGTCCATTTTGTGTTGCTGTAACAAAATACCATAGACTGGGCAATTTAAAATGAATGGAAATTTTATTCATTCACAGTTCTAACAAAGGCTTGGAAGTCCAAGATCAAGGTGCTAGCATACGGTAAGGACCTTTTGCTGCATTATACGTGACAGAAGACAGAAGGGCAAACAGAGGGTGAGAAAGAGAAATAAAGAAAAAGAAAAGGGATAAAACTCATCCTTTTATTAAAAAACTCATTCCTACAATAACAGCATGAATCCATTCACTCCACCCATATGACCTAATCACTTCTTATTAGTTCTCACCTTACAACACTGTTACAATGGGGATTACGTTTCCACACATGCTTTTGGAGGAACACATTCAAGCCAAAGTGACCCTGATCACCTGTCCCACCCTACCTTATCCCAAACTCCCACCTGACTTGAAATCCACTATGAAATAAGCAGAGTAATAGAATTCAATTCCTTTAGATTCATTCCCCAACTCCTCTTAAGTCCACTGATTAATTTTACATTGAGAGTTATGGGTTGAATAAAGTCCCCTCAAAATGATATGCTGAACTCTTTTTTTTTTTTTCTTTTTTTTTATTGCATTTTAGGTTTTGGGGTACATGTGATGAACATGCAAGATTGTTGCATAGGTACACACATGGCAGTGTGCTTTGCTGCCTTCCGTCCCCTCACCTGTATCTGTCATTTCTCCCCATGCTATCTCTTCCCACCTCCCCACCCCCCGCCCCTCCCCCATTTCCCCCCAACAGACCCCAGTGTGTAGTGCTCCCCTCCCTGTGTCCATGTGTTCTCATTGTTCAACACCCGCCTATGAGCGAGACAGAATATGACCTTACTTTGAAATAGAGTCATCTAAGATGTAATTCGTTAAGATGAAGTCATACTGCAGGAGGATGAGCCCTTAATACAGTATGACTGATGTCGTTTTAAGAAGAAGAAAGAGACACAGAGAACAGCCATGTAAAGACACAGAGACACAGAGAGAAAGCCATATCAAGACAGAGGCAGAAATCGGAGTTATGCTGCCACAAGCCAGGGAACATCTAAGGCTCCCAAAACCGGAAGAGGAAAGAAAAGATTCTTCCTTGGAGGCTTTGAAGGGAGACTGGCCCCAGAAACTTCTTGATGTTAGACTCATAACCTCCAGAACCGTGAGACAGAAAGTTTCGGTTGTTTTAGGCCAGCCGGTTTGGGGTGCTTTGCTGTCGCAGCCCCGGCAGATTAATGCACTGTGAGTCTGTGCTTGCTTCCCAGACTCACTCAGAAAATGAACTGATTTCCCACAAACATGACACCAGGCAACACGTGTTACTCTTCCCCGCAACATTTTCCATTTTCTTGAGAGTTCTTTCCTGAAACTCAGAAGTGCTCATGAGTACCATTGAGCTAAGGCTGCCTTTGCTTCAATGTCTCTACATTTTCTTTCCCGGCAGCCAAGAAGTGATGGCTCAGTACAGTGACATTTTAGGGCAGGACTCTCCAATTCAACAGCTAAAAGTCCACACCATGTACACATACACCATAAGGCATACATTTCATTGTTTCTACACACACACACTTTGAGCAACTCAGCATGACCCTCTCAATAATGTCAGGAAAACTATCCCAGACTCCAGAGAGCTGACCTCTCATCGTCTGGCCTTGTTAAATTTGAGAAGGAAAGGCAGCATTGGTCAACTTCACCATCTGCAAAACAAAACTCGAATATTTCACAAGCAATCCAGGACCTATTTGTCCTCAGATGAGGTGCAAGTCCCAGGAATGTTAACACTATCTAACTGCTTCCTCCAACTTTGCATTGTTTATGCTTTTAATTATATCACAATCAAATGAAAAATTCCATGTGTAGGGCACAGATTTGACTTTTAAAAACCAGATGTCTGATGCTTTGGGTCCTCCTTTTAAATTAACATAAGCAAATAATATTATCTCCATGTTAACAAAGGAAACCATCTCCTCCCCATTTGTGTTTCTTTTAGAGACTTTGGGTAAATGAAGCCCACACTTGGTCCACTAGGCACATTTGCCCAGGACAGAACTGATGCCAATTCAGCCAGTTTCTTTATGGGAAATGACATTCGGCAGCCGGGCCTAGATCTCCCATAAGCTCCACATGTTGTTGAGGAAGCTCGGAGGATGCACTCGGATCAGTCAGATGGTGCCCACAGCTGCTAACAGCCCCTGTGAACTGCTCTGACCTCCAGTGTCTACCATTTTCCTTTGGTTTTCCTTGAAAACTTCCCTCCTGTGCCCCACTGTTTGCAGTGACAAGACACTCACAGAGAACCCATAAGCCTTTGTCAGGATAAAGATAATAATAAGAGAAGCAGACTAATGGAAAGAGAAATGAGATACATTTTGCAGTTGCAGTTTGGGTTTTTTTTCTTTTCTTTTTTTTTCAGTAAGAAGGATTTTTTTTTTTTTTAAAGCATGAGAGTTCTGCTTTTCTGAAAGCGCGGGCTCCAGTGCTATGATTAGCACCAGGAACTGGAGAGGTTCCATCAGAGTGAACCGTTGATTTCAAGGCAGCTTTGCCTCTTGTTTTTCAAACCTGGTAAGCACGCACATAAGAAGGTTGGGTCAGAGCTTGGAAAAGCAATTCAGTAGTTGGTGCATAGCCTTCAGAGAAAGCAAGCAAGTACCCATTTTACATTTACTTTCATTTTCAGAAGTGTGGCCAGCAACAAAGGTGGGGAATGAGATGGGGGTGGGGTTAACTTATACATAGTTATTTTATGCTGTGCCATCTTGCAGCAGATTTTCTGAGGACTTTGTGTGGGTTTGTTAGGGAAGTAAAAATTGGGTCAGAATAGTTTCACACTCTACTATAACGTTCTTTGCGTTATTTTTTTATAGCCTTCAATTTAGGCAAATCATATTCATGTATCATTGCTAATTTTCAAAACAATGATACAAGAAGACTTTAGCTAAAAAGATATCATATATTTTAACCCGTTCTCACTTTCTCTGATTTATCAGGTTGGCATTGTAACCAGGCACTCTGATTAAATTGATCTGTACAACAGCATCCAATTTTGCCAGAAAAATGATTACAGTGTTTTATGTTGAGAAAGTTTATTAAGCCTGAACATTTTTTTTCCTCAAAAAAGGATTATTTTAAATGGACACAGGATTTTCCATATTTAGATACATTTTTATCAAATCTATATTTGAAAAGAAATTGAGCGTGCCATAAAATATATTAATGACAGAATCAGAATTCAAAGTTAGTTCAGTACGGTAAATTTATGGGAAAAGTTTAACATGATTATATAGCATGATTATAACATTTGTTATAAATGTAAAATCTGGCACTGGGACTTCAAATAACAATTATACCAGGAAGGATGAGGTAACTATAGCTAAATAGCAGCATTTAGAGGAACAACAAAATAAATTTAGTTGAATATAAATTCCAGCGGCTTGAGTACAAATTGAAGCAGCTTGCCTGAAAAGCGAATACTCTGTAGCTGGCCTTCTAATGTCAAAGAATGACAGACATGATTCTGGCTCTCCTAATCACAGGCCAGGCCTCCCCTGGACTCCAGAACCATCTTCGTTTCTAGACAGTGCTCATGAAGAGGAGCCCACACAATTTGAAGACTCATGTCCTAGTCCATTTATTGTAGCTATAACAGAATATCTGAGGCTGAGTAATTTATAAGGAAAAGAGGCTATTTCTTTAGCTCATGATTCTGCAGGCTGGGACGTGTAAGAAGCATGGCACCGCATCTGCTCAGCTTCTGGAGAGATTTTCATGATGGGTCATAACATGACGGAAAATGTCAGAGGGAATGTGGACAAGTGTGAAGAGAAAATACCCCAGTGGCATCCTAGCTTCACAACAACCCACTCTCACAGGAATATTCTGCTAAGAAGTAATCCAGTCTTGTGAGAATGAAAATTCACTCACTATGCCAAGAATAGCACTAAGCCATTCATAATGGATCTGCCCTTTGACTTGAACACTTCCCACCTCTCGTGACTATGTTAGGAATCAAGTTTTCACCTCAGTTTTGGTGGGGACAAACAAACTATATCCAAATCATAGTGAGTCATAAGCCCTTTCATGGTCTGATCAAAGTTATGGAACTTCTCTCCAAAAAAATGCATGTACATACTATCTTGCATACCAGTTCCAGGTGCTCACAGATTCCTTAAAGGATCTATGAAAAAATATGCCCAGATTCCAGGTACCCATGGCTTCCAGATTAAGAACTCCTGATCTAGAATATAGTCAGACCAATAAGCATCAGAGGCATCTGGAAGTGAGGTTCATCCTGAACCGCTTTTCTTATTCCTGCCTAAACCCAGGATTGAGTTGGGTGGCCCCAGGGTGACAGTCACTAACAGGAACATGCTGGCTTTATACCATCACAAAACCATGGAGTGGGTCAGTACAATGATTTCAGGAAAATACTAGTCAAATATCTGAAATTATTTATATGAATAGATATTTTACTGATTTTTTTCAATGTTTTAGCTTCCTATACATGAGTCATAATAAAAATAGATAAGATTTATTAAGCATTTACAATATGCCAGACACTATGCTAAGCACTTTATATTATATTCTCAGTATATCCTCACAACAATGGTATGATGTGAATATTATTGCCTTCCCCAGTTCAGAGATGAGGAAACTAACGCACAGAGAAGCTGAGTAACTTATCTAACATCATGCCCCATGTGAAGTAGTGACACCCACATCTGTCTGCTCCTAACCTAACCACAGTGCTGTTTCCTCCCTGATATGACAAGCAACCCAAGCTGTTTTCCTTCAGGAACATCCACTAAATGAGTATTGATTACCAGATTACACTCACCACCAGAGATAAAGCACAGCACTCTTTTAAGCTACAGGTTTGTATGCTCTGTTGAGTGTCACTTTTATACTTTCAGGCTTAATTTTCATTTTGCATTGTCATTAAGGTTTGTAAAGAAGGGCCCCCACATTCTGTCTCTTGTGTCTATCTACCACACTACCTACCCTCTTCTATCAATCTTGAATTATGAACCTTAGATGTTTGGGTTTATATTGTTAAGACATTACTCTTCAAGGTTGTGAATGTTTTTCTTGTTCAGTATCATGGTCCTGACCTGATTCAAACACCTTTCATAAACAGGCATGAATACATTTGGGAGTGCTTTCTAGCTCTAGCTCCAAATATTGGATTAGTGGAACTTACGCTATTGAATACTAGCATTCAAAGGAGCTCTATGCTGTATGATCACTTCGTAGTGTAGGGATTCATTGACAGAAGCCATGATGCAAACAAGAGACATGCCATGTCTGCTATCTCTCTACAAACTCTCTCCAATTATTTTCTGATGAGTGGGCAAGCTCATATCTGACAGCCTTCTCCTGCTTCTCCTACCACCTCGCATGTCCTCTTATGTTCTTAGGCCTTTAGATTGCAAGAGTTACCATCTTTTCCTCTCTGAAATTCTGGATACCGTAAAAGAGTTTCATTTGGTGCTCATTGAACCAAAAAAGCAGACAAATTATTATCAGAATAATTATAAGTAAACAGAATATAAAATATTCAGGTCTTATAGAACCGTCTTCTCTGGTATGAGCCTTATGCTATGGAGCTCTAATTTTGTTTTAAAGAATTTGAGAATCTCCAACTTCCCCAGCAGCAGTAATGAAGGGAAGAGGTATTCTCCCCTGCCCTTGATCCTATAAAGAGCACATTTCTAGCACACTTACCCACAGTTCAGGTTCTCACATTAATGGGTCTCACAAATAATCTCACTGAACATCAAGCTGGGAAATGAACACTGGCACAGTCCTGATAAATTCTCTTAAACTGGTCCCCAGCGGGAGCAAAACACCTCAAACTACATTCGCTATATATCAAAACAGTGCTTCTAAAGGTTGTCCATGGTATATGTAAAAAAATCTAATAAACATATCTGATAAATCATGATGATAGCCTCCATATTTCTTTGTTTAATTCTCAGTTTTCTTGTGAGCCCTTCTTGAAGTTTGGTTGTAATGGATCATTACGTCCATAATGTGCTCAATGTTGGAGTGAATTTTGAACAGTTTTTAGGCTGCATACTGTTTTCTTCCAGATAATTTACTGGATTAAAATTAGCAGTGTGAAAAGCTGTAGAGAAATCTAAATGCCTGCCAAATCAAAGAAATAATCACATTTTTATGAATATTTAATATCATAGTCATGGCAAATAAGGCAAGTAATTAGTACTTACCATAAATTTGCAAAGTATTATTTTATGTAAATGTTACATTCTACTAGTTTGATATGAATTATTCATTGTATAACCAGACACTGACACAAACCAGTAAACATTTAAATCTATGTGTTATTAGTTTACTTACCTTCAATGATTTTGTGCAGAATATATACATATTTTTTTCCATGAATCAGTGTTTTCTCCTTGCCTCAAAAAGGGACAAAAGACAATGAGAAGAATGTTGTTTAAAACTATTTAGTATATATCCAGTAGTGAAGACACTTAAGATGCACATGTAAAATGTGTGGGCCTCTCATGTGTACAGATGCAAACCCCCCAGCTCTGCCTCTGTCTCTCTTCACCTTTCATGTACATCATTAACAAAGAGCAGCTATGAGTGATGCTATAAACAAAAGTGTGTTGGAGAAAAATAATTGAATGTTATAGACTGCATAGCAAAGAATTAAATTTACCCAAAAGAGAAGCCTGCCCTTTGCCCTGAGCCTCTGAGAGATTATCTCCAGGCTCCTGGAAGGTCATGTCATGTAAGAGTGTCTTTGTTTGCTAGGGGTCTTCAGTCCACCTGACAGTCTAACAATGCAATTAATGTTGAGCTACATGGGATCTGCCATTCTCTGGAAGATCCAGAGACTAAAGTTATCAGCCTGACTTCCAGAAGGGCTAGAGACTAAAAAACAGCAACACAGGCAATGTATGATTGAGCGTCCAATAAAAACTCTGAGCACCTAGGCTGGGGTGAGCTTCCCTGGTTGGTGATACACTGTGTACTGTCACACATCATTGCCAGGAGTCAGTAATGCTGTTCATGCCTCCACAGGGAAAAGGCAACTGAAAATGCAGCTTGTAGACCATCCTGGACTCTGCTCCATGTGTCGCTTCCCTTGGTCGAATTTAATCTGTATTCTTCCCTATAGTCAACCATAGCCATGAGTATAATGGCTTTCTGTGGGTTCCATGAGACCCTCTAGTGAGCTTGGGAAACTTGCAATTGACATCAGAAGGGAATACAATGTTGTGTGAACTCTGGCCTCTCTAACCTCACAGTTGTTAAAATTTTGCATAAACAGGTTAACTAAAGGAGACTGTACTGGAGAACTGAAACAGAGTAGCCTCTTGTTGAGAGAGGGTAGGCATTTAAGCCCACTGTCAGCTTGCTGTGTTAGACTTTTTCTTCCCATCATTTTTTCCATGAAGTCCCACTCCCTCTGCCTGACTTTCTGAAGTCAGTTGATTTCTGTGCTAATCCCAGAAGTGTAATGCCAGGGAGAACCAAACCAAAGTAATCCTCACATATAGCGGCTCTTCTAAAAGCTGCATTTCCAGCACCTTCCCCAACCTCTGTATGGCTCACTTACTGCCCTCCTTGAAGTCTTTGCTCATTGCCTTCCCAGCAAGGCATCCTAATGCTGTTACTTGAAATTAAAATAGCTTCTCCTTCTCCAGCATCCCTACCCTTCCTTCCTGCTTTATTTTTCTTTACAGTACTTATCTCCAGCATACTATATATGTTACTCATATATTTTGCTTCTTTGCTGTCTCTACCCACGAAAACATAAGCCCTATTGAGGCTGGGATTTCGTTCACCGTACCCCAATGTTTAGAACAGTGGCAGGGATATAGTAGGTGCTCAGCAAATATTTATTGAACAAATGAATGAGTAGTCATTCTACACAGGAAGGGACCAGGGCGGCAGAACATCCATAGCAGACTGGGGGGCTCGTCCTGCATCTGGCATACTTTTTCACTTGGATTGCATATAACACAACAGTAAAAAGCATCATTTTCTAGAGATTCTTTTCATTCTCATTGGTCGTAAGATCCATAAAGTATTGAGAGCATAAAATTTAAAATTTAAAGTGGCTGAAGGCAGAAAAAGGGATCAATGCCACCATTGCCTAGAAAGTCCATTAAAGTCTCATTTAAGGCCATTCTCATTTAAGGAAATGCCTAAGAATCCAAAGTAGTGTTAAAGCAAGAGCGTTCAGAATGACCAAAGAGCTGTGTGGGGGAGAAGGGGTATCAGTACCACTCAGAGAGCACCTTCAATCCTGGGGGAAGGTGGGAAAAGGCAGAGTAGTTTGCTTACTTCTGCCTAAAAGCTAAAACTGTAAGAATTATTCTTAACCCCTCTAGTTAAGAATCAATCACTGCAAAAGACACAACTTGATTAAAACCTGTGTCTTCCTTCATCCAGGAGAGGACACAGCACTGAGTCAAAGCTAATCCTTCATGGGACTGTGAGGAAAAATAAGCGCACTGGGCTTTGATCCACTTGGGTTGTGCATGTGGTCCGTTTCAGGCTTGGCCTTTCCCTTTATTTAGGGAACCAACAAAATATGGTTGCAGAGTGACCCATCTAGGTCTAAAAATATCAACCTAAGTAAAGAAACTTTTTCTCCATGCCCAAGAAAATAGCAATCAGACCAGTCAAGGAGCAGAAATCACAAAGGATCCTGACACTTTTCATTGGAAGAAATGCAATAAATGGGAGTTTCTTAAAGATTGCTGAAAGGCGTAAAGAAAATTTATAGACCATTTACCACAGTTCTTATCAAACTTGCCCTTTTGCCCTGACACCCTCGTGCCCTCAGAAACAGACAATTTTCAGTGAGCAAGATTATTTAAAATAAATAAATTTTGTGAAATCACTAGAATTCAGTAAAATCAAGGAAATGAGATAGGATGTAAGATTCTAGAATCTCCTGTTTCACAGAAAGTTTCTTTTCAGAATTCCAATCACTCCTATCTAGCCTTTCAATCTTAAGAAATCAGCTATGAAGTGAGATTTCCTAGAGTAAAATCTAAATTCCATCACCTAAAATCCATATGACTCTGGGAACTTACTAAAACTCCGTCATATGAGAATATACCACCGCCTGCCTCATGCACAGCTACTATGAGGGTCCCATGGCCAATCTCCACAAAGCTCTCAGCAGAACTTCTGGAACCACATGGGTGCTCTGTATTAGCCATTTAAATTTGCTTTTAATGTTAATCTTCTTCTATTTCAAATTCTAGTCTACTTTGCTGCTGAAGAAGATCATGCTATCAAAGAGTAAGGTCAAAAAATGTTTAATAATTCTTCTGTCTATATCTTTTTTTTTTTTTGGAGACAGGGTTTCACTTAGGCTGGAGTGCAGTGGTACGATCTCAGCTCATTACAGCCTCTGTTGTCTAGGCTCAAGCAATCGTCTTGCCTCAGCCTCCTCATAGTTGGGACTCTAGGCACACACCACCACACCCAGCCCACACCCAGCTAATTTTTGTATTTTTTATAGAGATAGGGGTCTCATCACCTTGCCCAGGCTGGTCTCAAACTCCTGAGCTCAAGTGATCCACTCACCTCAGCCTCCCAAAGTGCTGGGATTATAGGTGTGAGCTGCTGCACCCAGCCTACATCTTAAATTTATGTTAAAGTTTGCTTACAATATTTTCTAGTTAAACAAGCAAAACAAAACAAAACTCTACTTTCAAAAAATATCTTGTTTCCTCTGAGCACTCTCTATTCAAATCCACATGTAATTAAAGAGGAAGCAGGAGAGAAACTTTAAATTTCCAGTTTTTCAACTGAGAATGCATAGATATGCACACATCCATATGAACATAAAAGCTGGGTTTTTTACAATCAAAATTTGATTTAATGTAACCAGATGTTAAATAAACTATTTTGATCTTAATTTCAACGGAGTCCCCTAGACAATAAATATCACATTTCAAAGTGAGAGGCAAGGCCACCAGTCAGAATACGCATGGGACTTGCTTAAGAATCAATATTTAACACTTTGCTAACTACCCAACCTCAGCTTACAAAGGATTAAGCAGACTGAAAAAAGAGTTGGATGTTATAAGAGGACGTTTTGGAGAGTTGTTCTGTGCTGTAACTCAAAGGGAGGAGCAGACACTAGGTTATTCCCTTCAGCCCCTCAACCTTGGGACCTCAACCACCAGGTTGAGGGGCTGATGGGAATATCCTAGCATCTGCCCCTCCCTTTGAGGAAAGGACTTTGATGAGATCCCTCTGAGAGCCTGACATGCATGGTTCAGAGCTGAGAACCATGTGAACTGGTGTCCAACTCTGGGACTTCCAAAGAGAGGAATACAACTGGCCAGCTACTCTTACAATGAAATAAAGATGACTGTGCCAGCGTCTGCCCATGAACCCAGAGTTTGTTTGAGCAAAAGATGCCTAAGTGTTCCCAGGCATGTGTCCCCTCCTATGAGAAAACAAGCATACAGGTAACTTATGACCACCTGGAGAGTAAGGTGACCCCCAACAGAGTGTGAACTGATTCCCAGGGCTGAGGAAGGAGATGCACGTGACCAGCCGCTAGAAACACATTTCCAGGTGGGGAAAGCCCAGCAAGTCTTCTGTATGGAGTGAGGGAGAGAGAAAGAGGTAGAATGTAATCTGCAAAAGTGTCTTGTCAGCTCAGGCTGCTAATAATCAAATGCTATAAACTGGGTAGCTTATAAACAACAGAAACTTATTTCTCATAAATCTGGAGGCTAGAAGTCCAAGATCAAGGCACCAGCAGATTTGGCATGTGGGGTGGGCTCACTTCCTAGTTCACAGATGGAGACTTCTCTCTGCATCCTTGCATGGTGGAAGGAGAAAGGGAGTGTTTGGGGGTCTCTTTTTTAAGGGGACTAATCTCATTCACGATGGCTCCATTCTCGTGACCTAATCACCTCCCAAAGACTCCACCTCCACATACCATCACCTTGGAGGTTGAGATTTCAACATATGAATTTGGGGGTAGGGGGGATACAGACACTCAGATCAAAGCAGACCTATAAAAGTCACTTTACAAATCTCCCAAGTCCAGGGTGCACCCATGCCAACAGGTAGCCCCTTCCTCCCTTCTCCCCTCTCATGACAGTCATCCCCCGATCTGGTAAAGCACTGTATGGAGTACATGGGGAAAAAAAAGCACCCCACACCCCATCCACCTATGTGCCTGCGAGAGGGCTGTTCGCAACAGGCCCAAGCTGAAGGGAAAAGTTTATCATTAGATGAAAAAAAGGGTTTTATGTATTACTCTGGATTGTACATGGTAATTACTAAACCAAAACTGATTTGTTATTAAAAATAATCAGAGGACATTTTTTTATTGGGAGCTAACCAGAAAATTAAGAGGCAGGTCCTGGAGACAACAGAAAAGCAAGCGGTGGGGGAAATGAATGAAGGGATTTTTGAGCCCTGCTAGCTTGACATGGTGACAATGTTATTACACAGTATCCTCACTGAGCTTACTTCGTGGGTTCTTCCACAGGCTTCCATGCACTAGTGAGGAATACACCTGCCTGCAGGACCACTTAGAGTAGTATCATCTGAGGGGAGCTGGGAACTCAAGGACATGAGAGCCCCACAGTTCTAAACAGACCAGCCTCGCCCCGTGAGACATACAGGTCACCCTATGGGGAAGGGAGATGAGATGCAGTGAAGTGACATTTCAACACCCATATCTTCCACCAAGCCTCCCTTTCAGCCCAAACCCAAATGTGTAGCAAAGAGCCAAACAGGAAAAGGAGTGACAGAAATGACTATTGCCTGTTACAAATTCAGTGGCCACCAATATCTAAAAATGCCCCCAAAGCAACTTTCATTGAACAATTTTCCTTCCCATTACCCATGATTTTTACAATAAATTACAGGGTTCCCTTTTTTTGGTGATGCCTTTGCAGTGGCCAGGGCAGGGGAATTAGTCCTTCCGGGAAACATCCTGGTTTTCCTCACCCCAGCCCAGCCCACCCCAGCCCAGGCTTGTTTCTAGCAAAGTGAGGGAGGATGCTGTCAAATTTAGAACTAAATCGAAAAAAGTGTAATTTCTAAACCTAGAATAAAACTTGAAACATTTGGAATTTGTATTTCATTTGGCTCTGGAAAAGAGGAGTTTGAAGCCGCTGCAGATTTTGTGATCTATTTCCCTGGGGAGTCTTAGAGACTGGGTAGATAAACCTCAGTGTAATCCCAGCAGAGTATGGAAACTGTGATATCTTGAAATACCCAAAATGTGTGGACTGTAAAAGCTGCATTTCTAAGCACTGATTCAGTTTGTGGTAAGTATCTCATGCTCTCCTACATAAGCTGAGGAATTGTTAGGTGAGTTGGTTTATAGCCCTGGGAACAATCCCCTCCGTAGCCAGCTACTTGTCCTTACCACACTAGGACACAAAGTTCCATTTCTTTGCCTTAGTAGAATTAACGGCAGGAATGGTTCTCATTCTTTTATCTACCAAAAATGACAGACCAGACACAGACACACATACACACTCAGAAAGCCCAAGCATGGGAGAATGTGTCTGACAAGCACAATGAGCAGAAAAGAGCTGGAAAGTAGAGCCATGTGCTCCATAGGACTCTTCTTGGCTTGAAGGGTTTGGTCTGTGCTTGCAAGCCACATGCTGTAAATGAGGAAGTCCACTGTGGAGTTGACAGGTAAGATACAGTAAGTGCCTATCAGAAGTCAACTCACAAAACCAAGCCTTTGACAGCACACTGTGACGCTCAGTGGGAAACATGGAATCTGCCAGCTGGCCCAGCAACAAGGAGAGCTACAACCAGGATGCTCAGCTTCGTCTCTCCTAAAGAAAGGGGCACCCCCTTTTGATATCGCGTTGGCATGCAGAAAGGACGAATAAGGGAGACAATCATTGCTTATGATCAAAAGATTGTGAAGGCGATATAAACAGTGAAAGTCACTGTTAATCGCGCTCCGCTGGACTCTCATTAGTACAAAGTGAATGTACAAGGTAGAATCCAGGCCCAAAGACGATTAGAGCAGCAAACAGGAGTCTACCCACACAGACAAGAAGATGGGGCTCATGTAAATGTTTGCCTTTCATTTATTTTGAGCAAACATTTCCTTCCACGTAACAGACTCATCCTGATCAGCAACTTCCACCTGGTGTTCTTCAAGCCAGATGGAAGCGTAAATTATTTAAATACATGATCTTCCATTAGCTATTAAGCTTAAGTGCCTCAAAAAAATTTTTAAGTGCTTTCCAGGATTCTAGAAAGCATTTGCACTAAGATAGATAAACACAGTTTCAGGACACAACTCCAATGACAGCAATTTTTAGATTTTAAAATATAGTCAGTATCCATAAGTAATTATGACTTCTGCAAAGGATTGTTTGCACTGAAACAGTAAAATCAGAGCTAATGCACTAACTAAGGATTTTTTGGTGTGGGTTTTTTAAATTATTTATTTTACTTTAGGTGCATACTATATCTGGCATTTCTCCCCATGTTATCCCTCCCCACCCTCTCCACCCCCCATTGTCTCTCCCCTACCCCCCCAACTGTCCCCTGTGTGTGATGTTCCTCTCACTGAGTCCACATGTTCTTGTTATTCAACAGCCACCTATGAGTGAGAACATACAGTGTTGGCTTTCTGTTCTTGGGTCAGTTTGCTGAGAATCATGGTTTCCAGATTCATCCAAGTCCCTGCAAAGGACATGAACTCATCGTTTTGTATGGCTGCATAGTATTCTATGGTGTATATGTACCAAATTTTCTTCTTCTAGTCTATCATTGATGGACATTTGGGTTGGTTCCAGGTCTTTGCTGTTGTACATAGGGCTGCAGTGAACATACGTGTGCATGTGTCTTTATAGTAGAATGATTTAATAGTTCTTTGGGTGTATACCCAATAGTGGGATTGCTGGGTCAAACGAAATTTCTATTTCTAGATCCTTGAGAAATCGCCACACTGTCTTCCACAATGGTCGAACTCATTTACACTCCCACCAACAGTGTAAGAGTGTTCCTATTTCTCTACATCCTCTCCAGCATCTGTTGTCTCCCGATTTTTTAACGATCGCCATTCTAACTGGCATAAGATGATATCTCAGTGTGGTTTTGATGTGCATTTCTCTAATGACCAGTGATGATGAGCATTTTTTCATGTTTGTTGGCCTCATATATATTCTCTTTTGAAAAGCATCTGTTCATATCCTTTTGAATGGGATTCTTTGTTTTTTTTCTTGTATATCTGTTTTAATTCTTTGTAGATTCTGGATAATAGCCCTTTGTCAGATGGGTAGATTGCAAAAATTTTTTCCCATTCTGTTGGTTGTCAGTTCATTCTAATGATGGTTTCTTTTGCTGTACAGAAGCTCTGGAATTCAATTAGATCCCATTTGTCTATTCTGGCTTTTATTGCCATTGCTTTTGGTGTTTTAGTCATGAAGTCCTTACCTATGCCTATGTCCTGGATGGTTTTGCCTACATTTTCTTCTAGTGTTTTTATGGTTTTAGGTTTTAGGTTCAAATCTTTGATCCATCTGGAGTTAATTTTAGTGTAAGGTGACAGGTAGGGGTCCAGTTTCTGCTTTCTGCAGATGGCTAGCCAGTTTTCCCAACACCATTTATTAAACAGGGAGTCCTTTCCCCATTGCTTGTTTTTGTCAGGTTTGTCAAAAATCAGATGGTTGTAGATGTGTGGTGTTTCTTCTGGGGTCTCTGTTCTGTTCCATTGGTCTATGTCTCTGTTTTGGTACCAGTACCATGCTGTTTTGATTACTGTAGCCTTGTAGTACAGTTTGAAGTCTGGCAGTGTGATGCCTCCAGCTTTGTTCTTTTTACTTAGGATTGTCTTGGCTATGTGGAGTCTCTTGTGATTCCATATAAAGTTTAAAGTGGTTTTTTCCAGTTCTGTGAAGAAGGTCATTGGTAGCTTGATGGGGATAACATTGAATCTAGATTACTTTGGGCAGTATGGCCATTTTCACAATACTGATTTTTCCTCACCATGAGTATGGAATGTTTCTCCATCTGTTTGTGTCCTCTCTTATTTTGTTGAGCAGTGCTTTGTAGTTCTCCTTGAAGAGGTTCTTTACATCTTTTGTTAGTTGTATTCCTAGGTATTTTATTCTCTTTTTAGCAATTGTGAATGGGTGTTCACTCTTGATTTGGCTCTGTTTGTCTGTTATTGGTATATAGGAATGCTTGTGATTTTTGCACATTGATTTTGTATCCTGAGACTTTGCTGAAGTTGCTTATCAGTTTGAGAAGATTTTGGGCTGAGACGATGGGGTCTTCTAAGTATACAATCATGTCGTCTGCAAATAGAGACAGTTTGACTTCCTCCTTTCCTAATCAAATACTTTTTCTTTTTCTTGCCTGATTGCTCTGGCTAGAACTTCCAATACTATGTTCAATAGGAGTGGTGAGAGAGGGCATCCTTGTCTAGTGCCTGATTTCAAAGGGAATTCTTCCAGCTTTTGCCTGTTCAGTATGATATTGGCTGTAGGTTTGTCATATATAGCTTTTATCATTTTATGAAACGTTCCATCAATACCTAGTTTATTGAGAGTTTTTAGTATGAAGAGCTGTTGAATTTTATCAAAGGCCTTCTCTGCATCTATTGAGATAATCATGTGGTTTTTGTCTTTGGTTCTGTTTATGTAATGGATTACATTTATGCATTTGCATATGTTGAACCAGCCTTGCACCCTGGGATGAAGCCTACTTGGTCATGATGGATAAACTTCTTGATGTGCTGTTGCAATCTGTTTGCCAGTATTTTATTGAAGATTTTTGCATCAATTTTCATCATGGATATTGGCCCGAAATTTTCTTTTTCAGTTGAGTCTCTTTCTGGTTTTGGTATCAGGATGATGTTGGTCTCATAAAATGAGTTAGGGAGGATTCCCTCCTTTTGTATTGTTTGATACAGTTTCAGAAGGAATGGAACCAGCTCCTCTTTGTACGTTTGGAAGAATTCAGCTGTGAACCCGTCTGGACCTGGGCTTTTTTTGGTTGGTAGGCTATTGATTGCTGCCTCTACTTCATCTCTTGTTATTGGTCTATTCAGGGTTTTGGCTTCCTCCCGGTTTAGTTTTGGTAGAGTACAAGTGTCTAGGAATTTATCAATTTCTTCCTGGTCTACTGGTTTATGTGAGTAGAGCTGTTTGTAGTAATCTCTGATAGTAGCTTGTATTTCTGTGGGATCAGTGGTGATATCCTCTTTATCGTTTCTTATTGCATCTATTTGATTCTTCTCCCTTTTCTTTTTTATTAATCTGGCTAGCAGTCTATTTTGTTGATCTTTAAAAAAAAAAAAAAAGCTCCAGGATTTATTGATTTTTTGAAGGGTTTTTTTGTGTCTCTATCTCCTTCAGTTCTGCTGTGATCTTAGTTACCTCCTGTGTTCTGCTAGCTTTTGAGTTTTTTTGATCTTGCTCCTCTAGCTCGTTAATTTTGATGATAGGGTGTTGATTTTAAATCTTTCCTCTCTTCTCTGGTGGGCATTTATTGCTATAAATTTCCCTCTCAATACTGCTTTAAAGGTGTCCCAGAGATTCTGGTAAGTTGTGTCTTCATTCTGGTTGGTTTCAAAGAACATCTTTATTTCTGCCTTCATTTCATTGTTTATTTAGTCAACATTCAGAAGTACATAGTTCAGTTTCCAAGTGATTGTGCAGGTTTGAGTGTGTTTCTTGCTCCTGAATTCTAGTCTGATTGTGCTGTGGTCTGATAGACTGTTATGATTTCTGTTCTTTTGCATTTGCTGAGGAGTGATTTGCTTTCAACGATGTGGTCAATTTTAGAGTAAGTGCAATGTGGTGCTGAGAAAAATGTATATTCTGTGGATTTGAAGTGGAGCATTCTGTATATGTCTATTAGATCTGCTTGGTCCAACTCTGCATTTAAGTCCTGGATATCCTTGTTAATTTTCTGTCTCATTGATCTGTCTAATATTGACAGTGGAGTATTGAAGTCTCCCACTATTATTGTGTGGGAGTCTAAATCTCATTTTAGGTCGTTAAGAACTTGCTTTACGTACCTGGGTGCTCCTGTGTTGAGGGGGAATATATTTAAGATAGTTAGCTCTTCCTGTTGGATTGATCCTTTTACCATTATGTAATGTCCTTCTTTGTCTCTTTTGATCTTTGTTGGTTTGAAGTCCATTTTATCAGAGACTAGGATTGCAACCCCTGCTTTTTTTTTGTTCTCCATTTGCTTGGTAAGTCTTCTTCCATCCCTTTATTTTGAGTCTATGTGTGTCTTTGTATGTGAGATGGGTTACTTGAATACAGCACACCAATACATTCTGACTTTTTATCCAGTTTGCCAGTCTGTGTCTTTTGATTGGGGCATTTAGGCCATTTATATCCAATGTTAATATTATTATGTGTGAATTTGATCCTGCCATTTTGTTACTGGCTGGTTTTCTCATTAGTTGACTCATTTTCTTCATTGCATTTTTGCTCTCTGCCAACTGGTTTGCTTTTGCAGTGACTGGTACTTGTTCCTTTCAGTGGCACTGGCTACGCAACCCTCTAGAGGCAGAGCTTCAGCCTTCTGGGGTTTGTGGGGGAGGTTAGGGACCTGCCCAGCCACACCAGGCAGTCTCCCCCTTTCAGCTTTCTCTCTCTCTGGTCATGGGGTAGGGGCTGTCCAGCTGCTCCTGCTTACAGCTCCCTCTCTCTCCGGGCAAAGGTAGGGGGTGATAGCTCAGTCTGCAGACTCTTATTCAACTCCACACTTGTAATTCCCAGTGCTTGACTGGCAAAGATCCCCTGTTCTGTGTATTGCTGAGGCTTTGGGGGAAGCACTGTATCTGGACTGGAGCACCAGAGGTGGAGCCTCTGACTCGCTGGTCAGATGCACTTTCTGGATGAAGCAGCACCCCTCCCCACCTCAGTCTGCCCTGAGTGGGCTTTGCTCACCCTCAGACCAGACCTGTTGAAATGCACCTGGTACCTCAGTTGGAGCTAGAAGATCTCTGGGTTTCTGCATCTCTTTCGCTGAGTGTTGTGCTCTGGTGTTGTGTCTAATCTGCCATCTTGGATACTCTGGTGTTTTGTTTTTTTTTTTACCCTCCACATGATACTATTCCATAAAAAACAAACTTTGTGTTCATCCCGACACATTGAGGGGCAATATTGACCTGTCTTGAATAGTTCTCTCATTCATGGTTCAGGCATATTTTTTTTAAACTAGGTTTGTTTTTAAGTAAAAATAAATATGAAGGCAGGTTTTAAGCTTGATCATTTTCCTGAGGGTAACTCAGGTTAGCACTTCCAATAATATAATAACTGCTATGTTCATGTGTGCATACAGTGTGTAATGGATAGTTTCATGAGTAAAGAAATCCTAGTTGACTTCCAAAACTGTAATTACTCACTTGATTACAGAAGGAGAAGGGAATATGTTATAAATATCAAAAATTCATAAAATATCAGAAATTGGAATGCCTGTAGAGATCACCTCGATCAGTGCTCATCAACCTGGGCTTGTTAAAACATAGATTCTCATTCTGTGGCACTGGCATGTGTTCTGTGATTCTCCATCCCTAACATACTCTCAGACGATGATGATGAAATTGGTCTGTGGAACACTCTTTAAATAACAAGCCCTAATTGTTCAATGTGCCTTCATTAGCCCTTCTGGAAATCCCACATCTCGGGAAGATAAAGACATCAGATTTCACAAGATAAGAGAAAAATCACTTCTTTGCCCTTAGCATATCATTAGTTAAGTTTTATATCTAGTGATCAACCAGATATCAAAATAAAGGTTACATCACTGAGTGCTGCAGTTATATTTAAATTTATTTTAGTACAAGGAATTGTTCATTGAAACATATTTTACTCAGAAATCTAGTCTGCAAGGAAAATAAAAGTGGTATTGTTCAAGTTAAAAGTGTGTGTGGGTGTGTGTGTGTGGATGTGGGTGTGTGTGGTCTTTTCCACCTTAACTCTGACTCTCCCAACTGCCTCTCATGGTCCAGAGGGCAGAAGTCCTCATCTTTGATAAAATGAGTCTGAAGTCAACTGTGACCCAAGGTATCTTCTTGTTTGCATTATAAGAGTCTTGATTCCAAGCTACTCTAAAGAGTGATCCCAACTTAACAAGTTTACTTGCCTCCTTGACTTAAGAGCACATGGTAAGGTGTCTACATTCCAGGTCTTATTTCATGGTTCACTTCCCTTTTTTTTTTTGTACACCTTGGTTATTCTTACTTGCCCTTTGACAGTGAATATTTGATATCCTTCTTCCTTTCTTCTTTCCATCAACACGTTCTTCATTTCTTCATTACCATAACTCCTTTTACATGGTTTTACCTTCTACTTGACTTCTTCAGTTGCTTTTCGCTCCTCCCACTAGTGGAGGATGGCTTGAGAGGATGCCATGCCTTGGCAGCTCCAATCTACTATCTTTCCATTCATCACCATCCTTACCCTTCACTCAATCAGATCACTTCACAATGAAGGCTTCCTACTCCATCACCTAAGCTGAGATGTCTGCTTTTCTCTTTTAAATAAAATTTACTTACCAAGTATAGCTTTTTTTAATTTATTTATTATTAATTTTTTTTGGCAGAGTCTTGCTCTATTGCCCAGGCTGCAGTGCAGTGGCATGATCTCAGCTCACTGCAACCTCTGGCTCCAGAGTTCAAGCAATTCTCCTGCCTCGGCCTCCCAAGTAGCTGGAATAACAGGCACATGCCACCACTTTCAGTTAATTTTTGTATTTTAAGAAGAGAAAGAGTTTCATCATGTCAGCCAGGCTGGTCTTGAATTCCTGATCTCAAGTGATCCAACCACTTCGGCCTCCCAAACTGCTGGGATCACAGGCGTGAGCCACCATGCCCGGCTTCAGGCCTAGTTCTTAAGAAGCCCCTGCATTTTTGTCAAGTTATTTGCTTCTATAAATAAAGTTAATTTTTAAAATACACTTTCTTTACATATTTGAGGTTTGAAAGGCTTATAAATAACACACTTCTTTTCCCCAACCACGTTTAGAATTGAAAGACACACAGACTCAGGGAGATGGAAATAAAATATCACCTTTGTTCTTAATAAAGCTTTGGGAGAATTTGTTTCAGATGGGAGAGCTGTCTGGTGTTGCTAAGGATGCTCTACAGAAGTAAAATGACGCACTGTGTCAGAGCAAGTGCTGGAAGGCTGCAGTGGCAGGACTCCCTACGGTGGCCCCTGCCTCCTCCACTCTCAGACACTGGGAAGAACCAGTGGTGCCAAACTTCCTGCATACCCAAGAGCAGATAAGTACGCGCATTCTCTGCAGGTTGGAGAAATTGAAACTGCAGTTGAGAAATGAACCTGCTCTATTCCTTTTCTCATACTCACCTCTCAGACTTCCCTTGCTCTATTCACTCCTCCCCCCTCCAGAAACATCAAGTAAGAGAGAGAAGAGGCAAGGAACATTAGGGTATCACTTCACCAGGCAACACAGGGAGTGCATACTAGCATCTCCTCTGAACGTGGACTTTTATTTAAACAATTTCATACAACTTGCCAATTCTCTCCTTACAATGCAGATAGCCTTGCTGGCACTACCGTCAAAGAATCTATTCTGTTTACTATTCCTTATCAAGTCTCCAAACGGTTTCCATAAATTAGAACAAATTTATCATACAAGGAATCACGCCAACATTTGTAAGAGTTCCAAAATGTAAGACACTATTTATGCCCTCTAAATGTTTAAAAATCTAGTTGGAGACACTAGACTTGAACAAGCAAAGTTAAGCAATTAAATATTTTAATAACAACTCAATACAATAATGTGAATACAGGTCAGCACACAATTATCTTTTATATGAATTTAAAGTAAAATAAGAGCTCAGAAGAGGAAATCTTGATAGGTTGGGGTGGGGGGATAATGTTTTGTTGAGGAGGTTTGATCTGGGTTTTCAAAATGGACAAGTATTTAAGAGAGAAGAAGGAATCATAAAAAGACGGAAGAAGTCAAAGGAAAAACCATAGCCTGCAGCAGAGGTGTTTTACAGGGGCAAGCTTAGGAGGCAATTTTCAAAATTCAAATCTGTTTAGCAACAGTCTCAGTGGCCCCAATTATAAAATGGCATTCCACTCCAAGGTTTTTGTGAGTATTGAGTAAAATGCATGTAAAGCAACAAGAATATAATAGGTACCCAATAAATCTTAGTTATTGTTTTCATTATCATCATTACATTTATTACTTACTAGTTAAATTGCCTATGATTTCTGGAGCATTTGCTGATAAAATTTACTTAATATAGAATTTATTTATTTATTTGGCCTTTCATGTCCTAGCAGCCTGTTCAGCCTTCTCTAAATAGCACTTAAAAAAAAAAAAAAGGAAGGAAGGAAGGGAGGAAGCGAGGGAGGGAGGGAGGGAAGGCTCTTTATTATAAAAAATTCCAAATATTTCAAAAATAACAGCATATATATTCATCACCCAGATTCAACAAGCAGAGAAAGCCAAACTTGCTTTTATGACAAATTCACTCCCTCAGTAGCATACGCACTACTGTGATAAAAGCATTAATCCATTCATTAAGCAGAGCTCTCGTGAACTAATCACCTCTGAAAGATCCCACCTCTCAACGCTGTTCTCTTGGGGATTGTTTCCAACATGTGAACTTTGGGGGACAAATTCAAACCATAGCAGTGATCACTGACAGTATTTTTACTTTTGAATCATTTGTAAATTGTGGATTTGAGCATATTTGAAATTGTTTGGTTCACTGAGTTGTGGTTATCATTAATTATCAAATTGTTACCTTATTTGTCAGTGGGGATTCTATTAAAGTTGACTCTTGAGTCCTTCAGCTGCATCTTGATAGTCTTTAATAGGCTTTGTGCTTTGTAGTATGATGAGATGCTATAGGAGCACATTTTCTGCCCCAGATTTGCCACGTCTCTGAGGAATCCCTATTCCTTCAGGAAATAGATGGTCTTACCAGGTCAAGATCTTGAAATCAAGTTTGCTGATTGCTACTGGGTCAGCCCTTATTTTCAGGTTGTATTAGTGAAAAGCTATAAATATGTTGTGATTTTGGTGTTGTTTTAAGGTAGTATACATCAGAAACTAAAATTTATACTTCTGATTCAAACTTTGGACAAAATTTTTAATTTAGCCCCATTTGTGTTACGTCTTTTGACAAACACACGAAAATAACTACTCATTTACTTCATCCACACGATACACATTCAAAAGTCTTAAAATAAGAATGTCCATACTATCACCTACAATGTGATTACTAAAACAGTTTTTAAAACTTTTTTTTTCATCTAGGCACGGTGGCTCTTACCCATAATCCCAGCACTTTGAGAGGCTGAGGTGGGAAGATCGCTTGAGTTCAGGAGTACAAGACCAGCCTGGTCAACAAGGCAAAACCCCATCTCTACAAAGAAATGCAAAAATTAGCTGAGTGTGGTGGTATGGGCCTGTAGTCCCAGCTAAGGCAGTAGGATCACTTGAGCCCCGGAGGTGGAGGTTGCAGTGAGCAGAAGTTGTGCCATTGCACTCCAGCCTAGGCAACAGCAGTGAAACTCTGTGTCAAAAAGGGAATTTTTTTTTCAATTCTTTTTTTCTTTAAAGTATATGCCACTAGGGAAATATGGTCAAGCGTTCTAAAGTCACTTGAAATAGTTTATTTCTGAATGGTGTGCCATAAACTCAAATTTTGATATTAATTTATTTCATTTTACTTTTACCTTCTATAATTTTATATCTGATTTTATATAATTATGTGAATATTTACATAATTCCAAAATCAAAATAATATCTATCCAGAGAAACATAAGTTTCTATTCTTGTCACCTTCCCCACATACCCATAAACACATACACATATTTGTTTACCCTATAATACAAATTGGTAAGCTTGAGTTACGTTCCCCAAAAAGATACGTTCAGGTCCTAACCTAAGGTACCTGTAAATGTGAACTTATTTGGAAATAGGATCTTTAAATTGATGTAATCAATTTAAGATGAGGTCATACCAGATTAGGGTGGACCCTAATCCAGTGACAATTGTCTTTACAAGAAGAAGATGCGGGAGATTTGGATCCAGAGACACGGGCACAAACAGCGAGAAGATAGTCACATGAATAAGGAAGCAGATATTGGAGTAAGGCAGCTACAAGCCACGGAATGCCAAGGACGACCAGCAACCACCAAAAGGTAGGAAGAAGCAAGTTAGGACTCTTCCCTAGAGCTTCCAGAGACAGCATGCCCCGCCAACACTTTGATTTTAGACCTTTACCCTCCAGAACTGTGGAAGCATAAATCTATGTTGTTTTAAGCCACTCAGTTTGCAGTATGTTTTTATGGCACCCCTGGGAAACTAACATGGACCCTCCTCACTCCCATCCCCCGAGCCCTTAAATGAATGACACCATGAGACACATACTTTTCTTCACCTTGCTTTTTTCACCTAAAATCTATATCCTAAAGACTACCCCATAATGTCATATGAAGACATTTCTCATGCGTTTTACATCTGCATAGGACTCTAGTTTGCGCATATACCATAGTTTATTCAACTGTTCTTTGTTGATCAAAATGTGAGATCATTCTGAAGCCTGTTAGTAGTACACTGTCCTATCATCAGTAGTACTACTAATAGCCTTCAGAATGATCTTTTTATATTTTTTCTAGTATTATGGTATAGTAAGTTCCTAGAAGTGGGATTGCTCAGTCAGAGGGTAAAGGCACATATAATATTGCAAAATACTACCAAATTCTACCCCAAACATTTTTCCCATCTTGCATTTACATCAACCACATGTAAGAGTGCCAATTTCTCCACAGATTCAACGGTAGATGGCCTTATCAAACTTCTGAATTTTTGTCAATGGGAAAGGTGAGAAAGGTTTTATTGCCATAGTCTACATGTGCATTTTTCTTACTATGAGCAAAAGCATTGCTCTTCAGGCAGTTTGCAAAATGGAAGAGACATATATGAATCAATTCTTCCCCTCTGCTTTCTTTCCTCCTCAGTCAGGCTATAAGCACTACTGTCTCTCATATTTTCCTTTTCTTCTTTTGAAGTCCAATATTAAACATATTCCATAACAAAAATTACATACATGATAATAATTTTCAAGTTCTAAGAAGTCACCCACCTCACCAAATCTATAATATACTTAATTCAATAAGTGTTAAGTTAGCACCTATTATGCAGCAGGCACTGTACAAGTTTTTAGGGAGTATGGAAAAAGGAAATAGAGAAAGAACCTCTTTCTTAAAAACTTACCACCTAGAAGGAAATGTAGAAACCTATAGATAGGTATGTAAAGCTCCATATAACTATGCAAAGTTATATGGATGATATTGATATAGGCACATATACATAACATACGCACACACCTCATAACAGAATAACACATTAGTAGTAGAGTTGAGAAAGGGCAGGGAGGAGAAAATGATTCAGAGGATTATCTCAATTTTATTTTAAGACACATTTCTTTGAGTTAATACAGTACTCTATAAGCATAAATATTTCTGGAAATGGTAAAACACTTGGCTATATAATCACTCACAGCTTAGCAAAAATTAGCTAACCCAAATATTTTCCTTTTTACCATCACCTGAGATCTGTTGCCTTTCTAAATGAGGAATATCCCTAGAAATAAAAGGATATAGTGTGAAATGAGAGCATTTGACGACCAGAAAATAACAGGAGAAAATGAGGTGAACTAGAAAGGCTGCATAATCTTGTGCTTAAAATCTAGGGCTCTGGAGCCATGACAGACTGGGTTTGAATCTTGACTCTACAACTAACTAGCTATAACACTTCGTGAAATTTCTTTAAGCTGTCTGGGGCTGTTTTCACATAAAATACATAATGCCTAATTTCTCATTATTATATAAATACTAAGCAATAGTAATAATACCTATTCCATAGAGACACTGTGAGTATTAAATGGGAAGAAAAGAGAGAATATTAAATTCTTGCTGTGCCTTCTGCTTCCAGGTAGGATAGATAATTTGTGGCAGTCAGTGTCCCCACTGAGAATAACTGAAAAGTCTTCATAGAAAAAAAAATCTGGAGAGTTGGAAACCATGGAAGATGAGGGATGTCTTATAGCTGCCTTTTTCCTCCATGGGTATATTTGCCAATTATGATGGCCGGGTGGTGGACTGAGAATATGAGATTTGATTGAATAGAGGCTAGGGTACAGAGAAGCCAGCAGACATTTTTCAGTCTTAGTGTCCTGAGAGGCAGAATTGGAAACATGAGGGGCCAAGTTCCAGGTGAGAAGGAAAGGATGGAGAATAGAGCCTGACACACAGCCAGCTCTCACTCAGGACATATGCTGGCTTCTGAAACTTCATGAAGCAAAAGTTAACCAGAAAGCATCTGAGAAGCAGAGGAGAGGTTTTGACAGCCTAGCTGTATTAAGAAGCAAAGACTAGAATTCAGAAACTACCAGAGTTAAATGCTGATAAATACACCAAATTCCCAGATGAAAGTCCCAGGAGTCTATACAATAGAAGTGGTGCAACCAGCAAAACCACAACCAAGTCTTCAGCTCAGAATCTGATTAAAGTAAGGTGACTGGACTTCAATCTATCTGCCTAACAGAGAAAGGGTTAACCCTCTCTCCTGGAAGATAAATAGGTATTATCTGAAGTCTCAAACTATTTTCATATACATCATTTACCATTCAATTTTAAAACCTGCTAAATGCCCAGAGAAAACCATATGACCAAAATGTTTTTAAGAGAATAAATAGACAGTAGAAATGGGCTTATGGTTGATTCACATATTGAGTTAGCAGACAAAGGCTTTTAAATAACTATGATTAGTATGTTTAAGAATATATTTTTAATAGAGAAACATTAAAAAGTCCTTAATACATCTTGAGTTGATTTTCATATAAGGTGAGAGATGAGGATCCAGTTTCATTCCTCCACATGTGGCTAGCCAATTGTCCCAGCACTATTTGTTGAAAAGGGTGGTCTTTCCCCACTTTATGTTTTTGTTTGCTTTGTCAAAGATCAGTTGGCTGTAAGTACTTGGGTTTATTTCTGGTTTCTCTATTCTGTTCCATTGGTCTATGTGCCTATTTTTTTTTTTTTTTTCAGACGGAGTTTCGCTCTTGTTACCCAGGCTGGAGTGCAATGGCGCGATCTCAGCTCACCACAAGCTCCGCCTCCTGGGTTCAGGCAATTCTCCTGCCTCAGCCTCCTGAGTAACTGGGATTACAGGCACGCGCCACAATGCCCAGCTAATTTTTTGTATTTTTAGTAGAGACGGGGTTTCACCGTGTTGACCAGGATGGTCTTGATCTCTTGACCTCGTGATCGGCCCGCCTCGGCCTCCCAAAGTGCCGGGATTACAGGCTTGAGCCACCGCGCCCGGCCTATGTGCCTATTTTTATACCAGTACCACACCATTTTGGTGACTATGGTCTTATAGTATAGTTTTAAATCAGGTAGGGTGATGCCTCCAGATTTGTTCTTTTTGCTTAGTGTTGCTTTGGCTATGTTGGCTATTTTTTGGTTCCATATGAATTTTAGAATTGTTTTTTTCTAATTCTGTGAAGAATGATGGTGATATTTTGATGGGAATTGCATTGAATTTGTACCAAAGTTGGCATCTATATAAATGGATCAATGGAAATTTTAGAAAAAGAAATATAGTAACAGTTATGGATTGAATTGTATCTCTCTAATATTCATGTATTGAAGCCCCAATGCACTGTACCTAAGAGAGTGACTGAATTAGGAAATACGGTAATAAATAAATAATAAATGAATTAATACATTACTTTTAAACGGTAATGAAGGCCGGGTGCTGTGGCTCACATCTGTAATCCCAGCACTTTGGTAGGCCAAGGCAGGTGGAGCACAAGGTCAGGAGTTCAAGACCAGCCTGGCCAACATGCTGAAACTCCATCTCTACGAAAAATACAAAAATTAGCTAGGCATGGTGGCATGCACCTGTAATCCCAGCTACTCAGGAGGCTGAGACAGGAGAATTGTTTGAACCCAGGAGGCAGAGGTTGTAGAGAGCCCAGATCATGCCTTTGCACTCCAGCCTGGGCAGCAGAGCAAGACTCTGTCTTGGAGGAAAAAAAAAAAAAAAAGATAATGAAGTCAAAATGAGGTTTTAAGGTGGGCTCTAATCCAACCCAATCAGTGTCCTTAAAGGAAGAGATTAGAACCCACAGAGAGCCATCAAGGGCACATGTGCATAGAGGGCTGACCATGTGAAGGGGCAGCAGGAGGGCAGGATCTGTAGGCCACAGAGAAGACCCCAACCCTGTCATCACCTTCATCTCAGACTTGTAGCCTCCAGAACTGTGAGAACAGAAAAGTCTGTTGTTTCAGCCACCCAGCTGCTGGTATTTTGTTATGGCAGCCCTAGAACACTAATATAAAAACTGAAAATGAGAACTCAATAAATAAATCTAGCAGCAAAATGAACAAGCTGAACAGGAATACAGATCAATAGAAAATAACTAAAATGAAGCATGAAGAAAAGAGAGATGGAAAATGCAGAAAAGATCTAGTTGACAAAGTAAAAAATATTATTTGCATATAGTTGGAGTCCCAGAAGAACAGAGAGAGAAGGGAGCAGAAGTGATGTTAATATTTGAAAAGATAATGGATGAAAATTTCTAAAACTAATAAAAAAAATCAATGATAGCTACAAGAAGCTCAGCAACCCCAAACAGGATAAATATAAAGAAAACCACACCAAGAACATAACAGTAAAATTTTAAGAAAAAAGAAGGCAAAAATAAAAAGATGTATTCTCTTCAAAGGAGCCACAAGACTAACAATCAATTTCTTAACAGAAACAATGGAAGCCAAAAGATAGTGGAATTACATATTTAATGTGCTAAAAGAAAATAACTGCCTATTGTGTATGCTTTGCAAAAATTGGATATACACAATTGTATATCCAGTGAAAATATCTATTAAAAATTAAAGGCAAGAGAGGACAGATCCAAGGTGGCTAATTAGGAGCAGCTCAGGATTGCAGCTCCTAGCGAAAGCACAAAGGCTGAGTGGATGCCACATTTCCAGACGGATTTTTATTGCCCACAAACCAGGAGATTCCCAGGCAGAGAAGTCCCATGGATCACCAGCATGGCTGTTTTGGCCGGCACCACTGTTTTGGCCAGCAACCCAGCACAGCAGTTCTCCATACAAAATACACAGGTCCGGGCACCATTTTAGCTGGCTATTGGAGCTCGGGGAAGACAGAGTTGCCCATTCAACTGATAGAAAAGGGGACTGAAACAGGGAGCCAGGCCAGGAGATTCCTGGGCAAAAAGCACCATGAATCTCAGCACAGCTGTTTCAGCCAGTGCAGTGAGTCACTGCATGGGAAATCACACAGATCCTGCTGCCTTTTTAACAGGCAACTGGAACACCTGGGAGACAGTCGACCATTCAACTAAAACAAAAAACGACTCTGAGGCAGGGAGCCAGGTGACCAGGCTTGGCTGGTCCCACCCCCACAAAAAAAGAGCAATCTGAAATGCTCTGGATTGAGATTTAGCAGAGCTGAACCCAGGACAGTTCAGCTCTGTTGGGGAGGGGCGTCCACCATTACCAAGGCAGTCCACCATTATGGAGGCAGTCCGCCACTGCTGAGGCAGCCCACCATTGCCAAGGCAGCCTGCCATTACAAAGAGAGTCCGCCATTACAGAGGTGGGCTGCCATTACCAAGGCAGTTCTAACCATACCTGTATAAACAAGACTGCAAGGAAGTTCACATGGCAGCCGCAGCTGCTCAGCAAAGCCTCTGCAGGCAAACAGTGACTCGCTGCCTTCTTACTGGGCAGGGCAGCCCTGATAAAAGGCAGCAGCACAACAGAAACTCATAAATAAAGCCCTAACTCCCCGGGACAGAGCACCTGGGGAAAAAAAAGTGGGGGGAGGGTATGAGTTCTGCTGCAGCAGACTTAAACATATCTGCCCAGCAACTCTGAATGAACAATAGAGCTCACAGCTCCCTGACCCCCATATATCCAGAGTCACCTCATAAAGAAGAGCTCAGACTGACATCAGGTGGGTAGCCTTCAGGGACAAAGATAGCAGAAGAAACTGGCAGCAACCCTTACCATTCTGCAGCTGCTGCAGGTGATCATCAGGCAAGCAGGCCTGGAGTGAACCTCAGCAGTCCTACAGCAGAGGGGCATGACTGATAGAAGGAAAACTAAGAAACAGAAAGAAATAACTTTGTCATCAGCAAACTGGATGTCCACTCAGAGACCCAATCTGAAAGTCAACAACTACAAAGATGACAGGTGGATAAATACACAAAGATGGAAAGAAACCAGCACAGAAAGGATTAAAACACCCAAAATCAGAACACCTCTCCTCCTACAAGGGATCACAACTCCTCACCAGCAAGGGAACAAGGCTGGATGAAGAATGAGTGTGATGAATTGACAGAATCAGGCTTAAGAAAGTAGGTAATAAGAAACTTCTGTGATCTAAAAGAACATGTTCTAACCCAATGCAAAGAAACTAAGAACATTGAAAAAAAGAGTTGATGAAATGCTAATGAGAATAAACAACTTAGAGAGGAATATAAGTGAATTGATGGAGCTGAAAAACACAACATGAGAACTTTGCAAAGCATACACAAGTTTCAACAGCCGAATTGACCAAGCAGAAAAAGAGGATATTAGAGGTCAAAGATCAACTCAATGAAATAAAATGAGAAGGCAAGATGAGAGAAAAAAGGGTAAAAAGGAATGAACAAAGTCTCCAAGAAATATGGGACTACGGAAAAGACCTAATCTACATTTGATAGGTGTACCTGAATGTGATGGAGAGAATGAATCCAAGCTGGAAAATACTCTTCAGAATATTATCCAGGAAAACTTCCCCAGCCTAGCAAGGCAGGCCAATATTTAAGTCCAGGAAATACAGAGAACACCACAAAGATAGTCCTCAAGCAGAATTGCCTGAACCCAGGAGGCAGAGGTTGCGGTAAGCTGAGATCGCACCATTGCACTCTAGCCTGGGTAAGAAAAGCAAAACTCTGTCTCAAAAAAAAAAAAAAAGAAAAAAAAATATTCCTCAAGAAGAGCAACCCCAAGGCACATAATCATCAGATTCACCAGGGTTGAAATGAAGGAAAAAATGCTAAGGGCAGCCAGATAGAAAGGTCGAGTTACCCACAAAGGGAAGCCCATCAGACTCACAGCAGATCTCTCAGCAGAAACCCTACAAGCCAGAAGAGAGTGGGAGCCAATATTCAACATCCTTAAAGAAAAGAACTTTCAACCCAGGATTTCATATCCAGCCAAACTAAGCTTCACAAGTGAAGGAAAAATAAAATCCTTTACGAACAAGCAAGTACTCAGAGATTTCATCACCACCAGGCCTGCTTTACAAGAGCTCCTGAAAGAGGCACTAAACTTAGAAAGGAACAACCAGTACCAGCCACTCCAAAAGCATATCAAATGGTAAAGAGCATCAACACAATGAAGAATCTGCATCAACTAACGGGCAAAACAGCCAGCTAGCATCAAAATGAGAGGATCAAATTCACATATAACAATACTAACCCTAAATGTAAATGGGCTAAATGCCCCAATCAAAAGACACAGACTGGCAAATTGGATAAAAAGCCAAAACCCGTTCTCACTCATAGGCAGGTGTTGAACAACGAGAACACATGGACACAGGGAAGGGAGCACTATACACTGGGGTTGGTTGGAGGAAAATAGGGGAGAGACAGTGGGGGATGGGGAGTTGGGGGTGGATGGCATGGGGAGAAATGCCAGATATAGGTGAGGGGGAGGAAGGCAGCAAATCACACTGCCACATGTGTACCTATGCAACAGTCTTGCATGTTCTTCACATGTACCCGAAAACCTAAAATGCAATTTAAAAAAAAAAAAAAGAGTCTATCCTAGGAGAAAAAGCTTATGTGCAAACATGTTCATCATAGAATTCTTATAATAGAAAATAACATATATTCAAATGCATGAAAATAATGGAATAGATCAACTGAGATAGATATTTGATCAATATTATTTTACCCTTACCTAGGAAATCTGAATATTGTATTCTAAACAATTTTCTTTATTGTTTAAACCATTAAAATTGCATATAATGTGAAAAAAAAACCCAAAACCCATCAGTGTGCTGTATCCAGGAAACCCATTGCACATGCAAGGATACACAAAGGCTCAAAATAAAGGGATGCGGGAAGACTTACCAAGCAAATGGAGAGCAAAAAAAAGCAGGAGTTGCAATTCTCATCTCTGATAAAATAGACTTTAAAGCAACAAAAATCAAAAGAGACAAAGAAGGACATTACATAATGGTAAAAGGATCAATCCAACAGGAAGAGCTAACAATCCTAAATATATATGCACCCAATACAGGAGCACCCAGATACATGAAGCAAGTTCTTAATGACTTACAAAGAGACTTAGACTCCACACAATAGTAGTGGGAGACTTTAACACCCCATTGTCAATATTAGACAGATCAATGAGACAGAAAATTAACAAGGATATCCAGGACTTAAACGCAGACCTGGACGAAGCAAACCTAGTAGACATTTACAGAACTCTCCACCCCAAATCCACAGAATATACATTTTTCTCAGCTCCACATCACACCTACTCTAAAATTGACCACATAATTGGAAGTAAATCACTCAGCAAATGCAAAAGAATGGAAATCATAACAAACAGTCTCTCAGACCACAGTGCAATCAAATTAGAACTCAGAATTCAAAAACTAACTCAGAACTGCACAGCTTCATGGAAACTGAACAGCTGGCTCTTGAATGTTGACTGGATAAACAATTAAATGAAGGCAGAAATAAAGATGTTCTTCAAAACCAATGAGAACAAAGACACAACATGCCAGAATATCTGAGACACATTTAAAGCAGTGTCAAGAGGAAAATTTATAGCAATAAATGTCCACATGAGAAGCAAGGAAAGATCTAAAATCAACACCCTATCATCAAAATTGAAAGAGCTAGAGGAGCGAGACTGAAAACACTCAAAACCTAGCAGAAGAAAGAAATGACTAAGATCAGAGCAGAACTGAAGGAGATAGGGACACAAAAAAAACCCTTCAAAAAATCAATAACTCCAGGAGCTGGTTTTAGGAAAATATCAACAAAATAGAGAAACCACTAGCCAGATTAATAAAAAAGAAGAGAGAATAATCAAATAGATGCAATAAAGAATGATAAAGGGGATATCATCACAGATTCCACAGAAATACAAACCATCATCAGAGATTATTACAAACATCTCTGTGCACATAACCTAGTAAACCGGGAAGAAATGGATAAATTCCTGGACACTCCTTGCATGCTCCCAAGCCTAAACCAGGAAGAAGCCCAAACTCTGAATAGACCAATAACAAGGTCTGAAGTTGAGGCAGCAATTAAGAGCCTACCACCCAAAAAAAGCCCAGGGCCAGATGGGTTCACAGCCGATTTCTACCAGATGTACAAAGAGGAGCTGGTACCATTCCTTCTGAAACTATTCCAAACAATCCAAAAAGAGGGAACCCTTCCCAAATTATTTTATGAGACCAACATCATCCTGATACCAAAACCCAGCAGAGACTCAACAAGAAAAGAAAACTTCAGGCCAATATCCATGATGAACATCGACGCAAAAATCTTCAATACAATACTGGCAAACCGATTGCAACAGCACATCAAAAAGTTTATCAACCATGATCACATAGGTTTCATCCCAGGGATACAAGGCTGGTTCAACATATGCAAGTCTATAAACGTAATTCACCACTTAAACAGAACCAAAGACAAAAGCCACATGATTATCTCAATTGATGCAGAGAAGGCCTTTGACAAAATTCAACAGCCCTTTATGCTAAAAAACCCTCAATAAACTAGGTATTGACAGAAAGTATCTCAAAACAATAAAAGCTATTTATGACAAACCAACAACCAATATCATACTGAATGGGCAAAAACTGGAAGCATTCCCTTTGAAATCAGGCACTAGACAAGGATGCCCTCTCTCAACACTCCTATTCAATATAGTACTGGAAGTTCTAGCCAGAGCAATCAGGAAAGAAAAAGAAATAAAGGGTATTCAAATAGGAAAAGAGGAAGTCAAATTGTTTCTATTTGCACGCGACATAATTGTATATCTAGGAGACCCCATCGTCTCAGCCCAAAATCTCCTGAAACTGATAAGCAACTTCAGCAAAGTCTCGGGATACAAAATCAATGTGCAAAAATCACAAATATTCCTATACACCAATAACAGACTTAAAGAGAGTCACATCAAGAACGAACTGCCATTCACAATTGCTACAAAGAGAATAAAATACCTGGGTATACAACTAACAAAGGATGTAAAGGACCTCTTCAAGGAGAACTACAAACCACCACTCAATGAAGTAAGAGAGGACACAAACAGATGGAGAGACATTCCATGTTCATGTTTAGGAAGAATCAATATCGTGAAAATGGTCATACTGCCCAAAGTAATTTACAGATTCAACGCTATCCCCATCAAGCTACCTATGATCTTCTTCACAGAACTGGAAAAAAAAACACCTTGAACTTCATATGGAACCAAAAGAGAGCCCGCATAGCCAAGTCAATTTTAAGCAAAAAAAAAAAAAAAAAAAAAAGCAGGAGGCATCACACTATCAGACTTCAAACTATACTACAAGGCTACAGTAATCAAAACGGCATGGTTCTGGTACCAAAACAGAGATATAGACCAATGGAACAGAATAGAGGCCTCAGAGGCAACACCACACATCTACAACCATCTGATTTTGACAAACCTGACAAAAACAAGCAATGGAGAAAGGATTTCTTGTTTAATAAGTGGTGTTGGGAAAACTGGCTAGCCATGTGCAGAAAGCACAAACTGGACCCTTTCCTGACACCTTATACTAAAGTTAACTCCAGATGGATTAAAGACTTAAACTTAAGACCTAACACCATAAAAACCCTAGAAGAAAACCTAGGCAAAACCATTGAGGACATAGGCATAGGCAAGGACTTCATGACTAAAACACCCGAAGCATTGGCAACAAAAGCCAAAATAGACAAATGGGACCTAATCAAACTCCACAGCTTCTGCACAGCAAAAGAAACAGTCATTAGAGTGAATTGGCAACCAACAGAATGTGAAAAAATTTTTGCCATCTACCCATCTGACAAAGGGCTGCTATCCAGAATCTACAAAGAACTAAAACAGATTTACAAGAAAAAAACAAACAACCCCATTCAAAAGTGGGCAATGGATATGAACAGACACTTTACAAAAGAAGACATACATGAGGCCAACAAACATGAAAAAAATGCTCATCATCACTGGTCATCAGAGAAATGCAAATCAAAACTACATTGAGATACCACTCACACCAGTTAGAATGGCAATCATTAAAAAATCAGGAGACAACAGATGCTGGAGAGGATGTGGAGAAATAGGAACATTTTACACTGTTGGTGGGAGTGTAAATTAGTTCAACCATTGTGGAAGACAGTGTGACGATTCCTCTAGGACCTAGACATAGAAATTCAATTTGACCCAGCAATCCCATACTGGTTATATATCCAAAGAATTATAAATCGTTCTATTATAAGGACACATGCACATGTATGTTCATTTCAGCCCTGTGTACAACAGCAAAGACCTGGAACCAACCCAAATGCCCATCAATGATAGACTGGACAGGGAAAATGTGGCACATATACACCATGGAATACTATGCAGCCATCAAAAATGATGAGTTTGTGTCCTTTGTAGGGACATGGATGAACCTGGAAACCATCATTCTCAGCAAACTGACACAAGAGCAGAAGATCAAACACCGCATGTTCTCACTCATAGGCGGGTGTTGAACAATGAGAACACATGGACACAGGGAGGGGAGCACTACACACTGGAGTCTGTTGGGGGGAAATAGGGGAGGGACAGCAGGGGATGGGGAGTTGAGGAGAGATAGCATGGGGAGAAATGCCAGATATAGGTGATGGGGAGGAAGGCAGCACATCACACTGCCATGTGTGTACATATGCAACAATCTTGCATGTTCTTCACATGTACCCCAAAACCTAAAATGCAATTTAAAAAATTAAAGGCAAAGTAAAGGTTGTTTCAGACCAAAAAGAAAAGAAAACCTGAGTGAATTCATCACTGGACATCCCACACTAAAATAAATGTTATAGGGAGTACTTTGGCAGAAGGAAAATTATATTCGATGGAACACAGAAATGTTAGAAAGAATGAAGAGCACCAAAAATAGTGACTATGTGGGTGCTATAGATTGAATGATGTTTATGTCCCCTCGTCAAGATAATATGGTGAAGCTCTGACTCCCAGCGTGGCTGTAGTTGTAGACAGGCCCTCTAGGAAGAAATTAAGGTTAAATGAGGTTATGAGAATGGACCCCTGATCCAGCAGGATTAGTGTCCTCTGAAGAAAGAAATTCTTCTCTCTCTCTCTCCACACACACACACCAAGGCAAGACCATGTGAGCACACAGCCAGCAATCAGCCACATGCTACCCAAGGAGAGAGTCTTCACCAGACACCACCTTTGCTGGCACCTTGATCATGGCCTTTCCAGCCTCCAGAACTGTGAAGAAATTAATTTCTATTATTTTAGCCACCAGATTGTGGTATTTCATTATGACCGCAAGGGTAGACCTCGGTGAATATTGACTGTTCCAATCAATAATAATAATGTCTCATGGAGGTTAAAAATGTGTTCAGAGTTTAAATGCATGACAACAGTAATACAAAGTTAGTGGGTGGTAAATCAAGTTAGTGTTTTAAGATTCCAGCATTATTATGGAAGTGATAAAATTATTCATTTGGATCTTGATAATTTAAGAATGCAAGCTATAATCTCTGTAGTAACCATCCAAAAATAATGAGAGGATGTACAACTAATAACATAGAAAAAAATGCTATAATAAAACATATTTGATTAATCCAACAGAAGGCAAGAAATGAGAGTAAAGGACACTTAAAACAGGTGGGCCAAAAAAAAGAGGTTTATTTTGGCTCATGATTCTGGAGGCTATAGTTGCTAGATCTGATCATCTTCTGGTAAGAGCTGCATGCTTCACTGTAACATGAGGGGAAGCCAGGTGCATGCAAAAAGGGCAAAACACAAGGGCAGCCTCACTTGATGGCACATCGCTCTTGTGGTAATTAATCCAGTCTCATGAAAGTGAGAACTTCCACATTCATAAGAATTCACCCTGTCTCATGAATGCAGCATTAATTCCTCTTAACAACCCAATCACCTTTAAAAAAAAAAAAAGTGGGCAAAATTTTAAAAAAAAGTAATATAGGAGGTATCAAATACCTCAGTAATTACATCAGATACAATATGCCTATTAAAGGAGTGTTCAAAGTATTTTTTAACTATATGTTTACAAGGAGATGTATTTTAACTCCAAAATGCTTAGCATGATGGCTGGCATATGGTATCCTCAAAAGGGAGCTGGCATTGGAAGCCATAATTAATACTATTGTGAATGGAATTACCATCCTGAGGAACCAGGATGAAAGCTTTTCAGAAGATGTACAAAAAGGGACATGGCTAGCACACAATTGTGACCATTACCCAGTAGACATTAAACTCATTCCATGAAGGCATAACATGAATTAAAACTAAATGTCACATGTTTTGCTGATTAAAATTTTTCCTTATTAAAAGATGATATTATATCAGCAGAATTTTACACCGTATTCAAACAACTGATTTATACACCAGAATTTGGAGAAAGTTCTTTATCACATAGTGATCATTTACAGATTTTAGTTACTTCTTCAAAACAAGATTTGTTTCTTAGTTAACTAGACCTTAAAGAGCTTGGAAGTCAATATGGTGATAGTTAAAGTACTACTCCAGATATTTGAGGCTTATTTTATAATCCAATATCAGTGCTTCAAAAGTAATCTACATGAATCAGTGAACAGTCTTCTTCCATTGCAAATTTAATTTTAATTAGAAAAAGTTTCCATCATATATTCAGGAAACTTTGGAATTAAATGTTTAAAATTTCAAGAAAAGAGCAAGCCTTTTTTTATTTTTCATTTTGAAAAAAATTAAAACTGCAGGAAACTTACAGAAAAGTTGCATGAATATAACAATAAACTCTTAATCCTGATTTACTGATTTCTGCTATTTTGCCACAGTTGCCTTATATTTTTCTCTCTCCGCACATAAGTATACACATGTATGCATGTACACATGTGTATGTGTGCAGCAATTATTATTTTGCTGAGGCTTTTGAAAATAAATTGCAGACGTATTACTTTTTACCACAGAATATTTCAGTTTGTATCTCTTTAGAACAAGGAAATTTTCTTACATAACTACAACATAATTGTCAAATTTGGGAAGTCTAAAATGATCCACTCCACCTAACTAATTGAGTTAATATTTAAATTTTTGAAATCTAGTTCACGTATCATGCTGTCAGAGAAAGCTTTCCTGGCCCCCTTCCTGCCTGCTCATTTTTATTGAGTCTTCTCTAACCCCCAGACTTTTGATATCATTTTATTGTCATGCTTGCCACAATCCAATGCATTTCCTTCTACATCTCTCCTCTCTGGCTGTGGCATCCTGGAGGGCGATAGCCAGGTTTTACTTGTTTTTGCACCTCTGGTTCTTTGTATAATGCCCAGCACCTTAAAGATCCTCTAGCAATGTTTTCTGAATGAATGAAATTAATGCATCATATGTACTCTCTTTGCTTCTTTGTTTCTTTGTCCAAAACACATTATCACTGATTTATATATAACTCATGGTCACCTTAAATATGTTGTTCTTTTTGTCCTATATTGTTTAGTCTTACTATATTACTACATACTCACCATAAAATTTTTCATCTGTTTGTTCATTTCTAATTAAATTCAGTCTTTCTAGCTTCTGCCCAAACACCAGCTACTAACATATAACCAGTTACATTATAAAACTAATATTTTTGAAGACACATGAATGATAAGGAGGCATCTCATAAAAATTATAAACAAGTAATTATGTATCAAGAAAAAATAGAGGTCCAAATTAATATTTATGGTTTATATCCTTGTCTTTCAATTTGACATAACTCTTCTTCCCTATACTTCTCACATAATCAGAAAAAGGATTGGCAAAGGGGTTGGGAAAAGGGAGAAGAGGAGGAAAAAATGTTGCTACAGTTAGTACAAAAACCTGGACTTATGTCAACACAGATATCATTTGGAAGTACACAGTCCCCAACTAAGTATGACAAAGGAGAAAAGAAGCATTAAGTAGTGGCTTCCATCTACCCCAATATGGTCTGGCTCTGTGTCCCAACCCAAATCTCACCTTGAATGGTAATAATACCAATGTGTCAAGAGTGGGACCAGGTGGAGATAATTGAATCACAGGGATGGTTTCCCCCATGCTGTTCTCATGATAGTGGATGAGTTCTCACAAGATTCTATGGTTTCATACAGGACATTCCCCCTTATTGAGCATCATTCTTTCTCCTGCTGCCCTGTGAAAAGGTTCCTTCCACCGTGATTGTAACTTTCCTGAGGCCTCCCCGGCCACGTGGAACTGTGAGTCAATTAAACCTCTTTCCTTTATAAATTACCCAGTCTCAGACAGTTCTTTACAGCAGCATGAGAATGGACTAATACATACCCCAATCTTCTGTATCTAAAAATTCCAACAATGAACATTCATTGAATTGCTACTATTTTCCAATTCTCTGACAAATTTGATTATATACTTTATCTTGCTTTATCTTCACAGCAAACCTGCAGCATTATCACAATTACGGGTTTAGAGTCTGTATTGTAGCATCTCATTGAGTCTAAATCAACTTTGATTGATATTATCTATGTTCCACTAAGAAAGAAATAAAAATGCTGAACTTTACGACAACATGCCAACATATCATTGATTATAAAATGCATGTCAATCTCAGACAGGTTAAATCATGTCTTTGAACAGACGAAATAAGTGGTAGAGGTGGAACTTGAAACCACATCTGTCCATCTTCCTGCTCAGCACAAACCCTACTCCCATAGTGTCAAAGTCAGATACTTCATGTTTGCGTCCAGAAGGTTGATGTTGGACATTGCTGACTCCTATGTCTGGGTGGCTCTGAAAGAAAAATGATATTTCGTCCATTCACCCAGAGAAGAAAGATCAGGGTTTGCCTCCTTGGAGGTGATGAGCATTCCAGGCCTAACAATCAAACGACTGAAAAGAAGGCAATGATTGCCTGACTGGCACATGAGAGACATCATTCTTCCTATATTCCTCACAATATGACTGAGAGCTATAGGCAATGGGTCTTGCACCTGAAGGCCTAGACACAGAAAAGTTCAAGGCTCACGCAGTAGTGCAATCCATATGACACAGCACTGAAACAAAAACGTGCAGTTTCTCACCCCCAAGCCTGGCTGAGTCCACTTGGCATGCTGCTTTCTCTGCACAACTGTGATTCTTGCTGAATATTTGAAGCTCAGGCTTTGTCCATACCAGGGATATTACTGTTTGATTTTGTGATCCCAAAGGGACAGCTGCAAACTGCTGATGCCTGTGCTGGTTCTGAAATTGCTACAGAATGTGAGAATTTTTTGTTTCATGTTGGAAAATCACCAGGCATTGGACTGGGAAGTGGGGGCTTCTCAGAGGTTTAAAAAAACAGTTCAAGAGTATATAGATGGGAGGTATGAGAGATTAATGAGATGCTTTTTTGCAAGGCAAGATTGCATCTGAGCAATAAATTCTTAAAAAAAATTAATTATAAATGGAATAACCCAACCCCTAAGGAAATGAGATAATGCAGAATAAGTTCCTGTTAATGGAAAGATGTGAATTTTAATACACACACTATACAAGAGTAATACTGCCCACACTGATGGATTACAAAAAAAATGCTCTATTCCCCCCACCTTACCCCGAGAAAAGGGGGGAAAAAATCACAAAGACTGAGTTACAAAAGATAACGTCAAAAGATAACGTAAATCCCCAGATGTGAATTCACAAATGAAGCAGGTTGGCTGCAGTACCAGCCTATGAATAAGGCCTGTGATCTCCACCTAGCAGTACCCCAAGTGGGTCACAGAAGAGAGGGCAGAGTCCTGTCCACCGCAGAGCTTGCATTCTTTACCATATGCATCTGTAAACATCCTTCCAAAATGTTTAGGAGTCATTGCTCACAGAAATAGAATTGCTCAAATATCTATGATTTTATTATATATTTTTAAAAGTTTGAAACAGAGGTACAGAAAGATTCAATGACTTTCCCTGGCACAATGGCTCATACCTGTGAGATCACACTTGTAATCTCAGCACTTCGAGAGGCTGAGGCAGGCTGATCACCTGAAGTCAGGAGTTCGAGACCAGCCTGGCCAACATAGCAAAACTCTGTCTCTACTAAAAAACACAAAGATTAGCCCGGCGTGGTGGCAGGCACCTGTAATCCCAGCTGCTCAGTAGGCTGAGACAGGAGAATAGCTTGAACCCGGGAGGCGGAGGTTACCGTGAGCTGAGATCCCGTCATTGCACTCCAGCCTGGGTGCCAGAGCAAGACTCCGTCTCCAAAAAACAAAAACAAAAACAAACAAAAAAATGATTCAGTGATTTGCCTTAACAAAGGCACATACAGTTGAATTCATCAAATTATCAGTTTCAGGCAAAATAACATAAACAAAACATATCTTCCTGATTGGTGGCAAAGAACCTAAGAGGAAAACAGAATTCTAGAATTTGTTTTTCAGATCCAGATTTATTAAAAGACACAAACTGCTGACTCCCAAACAGGATGTGGAAAAGCCACTCTCTCACATTCCTCTTTTTTCCCTCTTTAATCTCGTGGCCATTAACAAAGTGAACAATTACATAGCAACATCGCCTATCTAACATGAAAAGAAAGTTTTGTCTTCAAAAAAATAGTAGCTGCAACAGTTAATACATGTGTGAATTAATAAGAAATTCATATGATGGAGGAGGCAAATGAAAAAACCAGGGTGCTAAGATTCTAAATTTTGTTCTTAGTCCTGTTTTCTGCGGAAGGAGGAAGCCTGAATTTGAAGCAAGAAGACGTGGGTTCAAATCCCATCTCTCAAGCCTGCCACTTCATTTACCTAGTCTGTGCGCCATGACTCTTCACTGATATGGCAGAGTAAAAATCTCCCACTGTACACTCTGGTTAAGCCAGGAAAATTGAATGGTGAAAGCTCTTAGCACAGAACTTGATATCAATAAACATGAGTTGACTGTTAACCTGGTAGCCAAAATGAAATTTATTTTGCAGATTGCAAAAAGCACAGTTTGAGGGGCAGCCTGGAATAAGAATCATTTATTACAAAATACTGTCACCAAGAAAAAGTTCTCATTTTCTGGAAGGCAAAGAATTAACAACTCAGGAGGAAAAAAATCTCTTATTTTATTTTAATCAATCTGTTTTTGGTGTGGGTTGGATTCGAGGTTTCAGTTTGTTTTTGAATTTGTGTGCATGCACATTTGTGGTGCCTACTAAATGTTAGGGGCTCAGTAAGTATTAGGTTGGTGCGAAAGTGGCTGGGATTTTTGTCATTACTTTTATTAGCAAAAAATGCAATTATTTTGCAACAATCTCCTGTTTGTTGAATGGAATTAAAAGAGGAAAGAATTTGGTCAGCTATCTTGTCTATCTTGTAATGGAGTGTACAGGAGCCCCTCCCCCGCCCCCCCCCATGAGCAGTTTCACTTTCTGCAGTTTCAGTTATCCATAGTCAACTAAGGTTCAAAAATATTAGATGAAAAAATCCAGAAATAAATGATTCATAAGTCTTAAGTTTCATGCCATTCTGAGCCAAATGGTGAAACCTCACCCCATCGTGGTCTGTCCACCCAGGTCATGAATCCTCCCTCTGTCCAATGTCTCCACATTCTAGACACTCTCTGCTCCTAAGTCACTTAATAGCCAGCTCGGCTATAACATCTACTGTCAAGGCATCTCAGTGCCTGTGTTCAAGAAACACTTATTTTACTTAATATGGGCCCCAAATGACAAGAATAGTGGTGCTGGCAATTCCGACAGGCCAAAGAGAAGCTGCAAGCTGCTTCCTTTAAGCGAAAAGGTGAAAGTTCTCAAGGGAAAGGGAAAAGAATCACATGCTGAGGTTGCCGCGATCTATGGTAAGAACAAATCTTCTGTCTGTGAAATTGTGAAGAGAGAAAAAGAAGTTTGTGCTAGTTTTGCTGTCACACTTCAAACTGTAAACTCTACAGCCACAGTGGGTGATACACGTCCAGTTAAGATGAAAAAGGCATTATGTTTGTGAGTGGAAGATACGAACGGAACTTGTTCCAGTTGGTGGCAGTCAGGTTCAGTGCTATCCACAGTTGCAGGCCTCCACTGCGGATCTTGGAACATATTCAGACAAGGAGGGACTTCTGTATTCTGGGGGTCTTTACCCAGGACTTATCACAATTCCATGTATACATTCCATTTTCAATGAATATGTGTCACATTACTAAATACTAGTTTTCTTTGTTTTTAAAAACAAGGATTTTTCAAGTTCTTTTCCTACTAGAGTTTACATTTCCTTTCTAAGTTTCATTTCACTACCAGAGCCCTCTCCTTTTTAAAAGTCATGGCCTTTCTGTAGTAAAATGGGAAATACAGACCCATGTCTGACTTTCAGTATTTTAGAAAACTTTATTGTTTTGCCAATATCACAGGTACTGTCCACAATACAATTTTCACCATAACAACCCATGTCCCTGAGCTCCTAGTACCTTATGCAACCAGCCCTGTAGAAGTTCCAAGAGCATGTGAGTCCTTCCAACCCCTTGACCCAATTCCACAACTTAAATTTAACCTGTTTCTTCGCCCACCAGCCACCTGCACATTCAAAGAAAACAAGAACATAAATAACATAAACGCCATACAGCAAAAAGAAGAAAGAACTCCCATCTTTGTGTCTTAGTCACAAAAGACACCGTCAGAATTCTCTGAGCTCAAAGGGAATGTCAAATGCATCAGATGAGTGAGGCCTTCGTGAGGAAATGAGAGCCAGAAAACAGAAGCAGTGATGAGTCATTTACTAGCTGTCACCCTGGGCAAATCACTGCCTCTCACTATCTCAAGTTTCTCAGCTTAAAATGGGCATAATACTAGTACCCAACTCATAGGGTTGTTATGAAAATAAAAAGAGGTTTACATTTTAAAACACTTATAACCAGGCACTTTGTAAGTACTATAAAAGTCCCTTGCAGTTACCCTATAAGACACTGTATTCACAACTGCACATAAACAATAAACAATTATCACAGATTACAAATAAACATCAGATCCAATCACTGCAATATTTGGAATGTTTATATCCTCTCAAAATTCCTATGTTGAAATCCTCACCCTCAAGATGATGGTATTAGGAGGTGGGGCCTTGAGGAGGTGGTTAGGTCATGGGAGCGGAGCCCTCAGGAATGGAATCAGCACTCTTAAAAGAGAGGCCTGAAAAAGACCCCTCACCCCTTCCATCACGTAAGGCTAGGGTAAGAAGATGGCTGTTTATGAGGAATGGTCTCTTGCCAGACACCAAGCCTGTGGGCATCTTGATCTTGGACTTCTTAGCCTCTATCACTGTGAGAAATAAATATCTGTTGTTTATAAAGCCATGCAGTCTATAGTACGTTGTTACAGCAGCATGCTATGGTTTGAAAGTATCCGCCAAAAGTTCATGTGTTGGAAACTCGGTCTCCAACACAACAGTGTTGGCAAGTGATTGGGTTATAAAGGTTCATTCAAGGATTAATGGGTTATCAAGCGGATGGATTGGTTATCACAAGACCGGGTCTGTTATAACTATGGACCTCCCTTGTGAGCCACCTCACCATGTGTCGCCTTGTGCCACTCGTGACTCTGCAGAGTTCCCATTAGTAAGGACACCCTCAGCAGGTGCAGCCCCTCCAATTTGTGCTTCCGAGCCTCCAGAACAATAATACAATTTTTTCTTTATAAATTACCCAGTCTCCAGTATAATTGCTATTCAATCATAGCAACAGAAAATGAACCAGAAAAAAAATAGTCACTCTGTGGCTACAAAGGAGAAAGCATGGAGACAAAGCTTGTTCAAGGCCGTCTTTGAAATGAGACGAAGAGAAGAATGCTAAAAATCCCCTACCTTCAGTGAAGACGCACAATTTCCACTTCTTTACCAGTGACAGCTCTACCGCTACGCTAATCCTCCTGCCTCTTGGACAAAATAATTACCAAGATATTCAGTCATCAAACTGACCCTGCTTCTTGACAGCATTTCATCCAAAACCAACCTCAGCTTCTTTAAATCCTCCCCAGAATCATCTGGCACAAGCCCAGATCCTACAATCCAACCCTCCCAAGTCCCTCTCAGAAGGTCAGTTTAAGGCTTTCCCATGTGCCCTCTCCCTGCTGACTTTGTTTTGATTCTGGTGTGTTCTTGGTGTTCTTTGCCTGGCGGGCTATAAAATAATACCTCTAATAACAGCAAAACCAACAGCTATCACTTCTCGAGTGTTCACTCTGTGCCAGAGACTTTCTAAAGTGCTATACATGTATTAATTTCTAATCCTCACAACAATCCACATCCTGGAAGTAGAGAAGTAACTTCTCTAGCAGGTAGAGAAGCAAGAATTCAGACCCAAGTCTATCTGACACAGACCTGGTGCTCTTAGGCAATGCATCTGCGGCCTCTTGAATAGAGGGCCACTGCCCAGGGCAGGCTTAATATCTTCTGCATGTTACATTGAAATTGAGTACAGCTTGCCCCGATTCCACTTGATTACTTCCGAGCTTATGTTTATGTTCAAAAGGATGGGGAAAATAAAAAGAGAATGAATCATCTCATCACATGAAGTATACTTTTCATTTTGTACTCTCATAAACTTGAAACTGGGACTATTGGTTTTAAATTTGAAGCTGAGAACAACTTCTCAGCTGAGGGAGCAGAACAGCACAGAAAGGACTATGAAATCCAGCAGACCTGGTTTAGTCCTGGCTGCAATCCTTTTAACAATCTGAACTTTAGGGAAGCCCTTTAACCTCTCTGAAGCTTGTTTTTCTATTCTATAAAATAGATACAACGATGCCTACCTCAATGGGAGGCAGTGAAGTGCCTGATACTTAAAACTAGTGGGTACATGAAAGCCATTATTGCTACCATCATGAAAAGTAGTGATTCTCAGTACGGCCCCCCACCCGCCCCCCTGCTCCCCCAAAGATGGTTTGCAGTGGCTGACCTCTTAAGAAATCATAAAAGGCCCAGATGGGTCCTTCTAACGTTCACTGAGGGTCACAGAGGCTGTCAGAACCAGGGATGAGGATAGAGAAGGGCAGGCAAGAAGAAAGGAGCTGTTTAAAAATGAGGAAAGAGTCTTGTTTGAGATCCTGTGCCCCCTCATCCTAGAGGTCAAAACCACAGAGAAATACAGTAATAATGTTCTGGAATCTGGACGTTCTAATTTTTGGATACCATTCTTATTCAGACCAGGAGAGACTTTAATTCATACTGCCACTGGGCAACAACAAATTTTCCTCTTCATGATAATCCTGGAGACTTCACAGACAGGCTTCAGAAAGAGAAAAAAAAAAAAAATATATATATATATATATATATATATATATATATATATATACACACACACACACACACACACACGCACACATGCATGTGTGTGTATACACGTCTATAAATCAGAAAAGAAAGCTACAGTGACTACCAGGAAATGAACAATTCCCTGTATTTACTACAAACCTCTCTTTAACGAACTGCAACCTATTCATTAAATGGGAAGAAAAAAATATGAAGACAGGAAATGGAAAGGGGCACAGAAGCGGGGAGGAGACGAGGGGGTAAAAGAAACCACTTTGCTTCTAACGTAATGCAGTAAGATATAAATACAATCAAAAGGGCTAATCTAATCCCTTTGTGAAGCACTGAGTCAGAGAACAAGACAAAAACAAACCTGTGATCTGGAACTTCTCGAGCCCCCACTCGGGGGGATTAATGAGGAGTACACGGCTGTGAAATTACGTGTTCTCTGAGTCAGGAAAATGGTCCTACTGGTGCATGACCTTGAAATGAGGGGACGCAAACTTCACCTGATCCACAATTATGAAGCCCAAAAGGAGGGGCTCGGGTAAAAGGGAGGATGTGGAAAAGAGGTTGCCCAAATGTTCGGGATGTGAAAATCCACAGATCTCAACCAGCCCATGGCTTGCAGGGGGATCTAAACACAAAATAAAACATTCACAGGACTTTAAAAGGACGCTGGCATTTGTGAGAAAGCATTAGGAGGCAAGCCTGTCCTCTTTATTTACGTGAAGTAGATATTTTGTGGCTCTTGTTATGGACTTAGTGATGTTTGTCTCCGTTCAATTTTCCCTTTGCGATGAAAAATTGTTGCGAGATGATTTCTAGTCTTAGCTGCTTTACATGACAGTATTATCAAGGATTCATCAAGAGGCCATCTGTCGAATTTATGAAAAAAATATGCAAAAACAAAACAGATGAAAAGGAAAGAGCAAGACAGACTGGTCCAGGGGAAGATAGATGTGGCAGCATGTGCCTCCGTGTGAAAATTACAACATTTAAATACTGCGGAATAAATTACTGTGCCGAAAAATTAGTGATGCTCTCCCACTTCAGACGCTACCCTTACCATAAGAACATAATGAAATAGATCACATATCAAATCACCCTTTCCTCAGACTATTATTATATTCTAATGAAAAATTAGGAGAGGAGAGACACATAAACCTCAAATGGGAGGGATGAAAATGAGCCAGAGTGGATTTGCTTTAGTATTGAGCCATGAGAAGCTTCTCCAAAATGCACAGTCCATATGGAAATAAGAGCTTTCCCCCACTATTTATTAGAAAGTCAATAAAATAAATTACAGATTGTGTGAAAAACTGAAATAATATATATTAAGATGACAGCGAGGCTGGCCAAGCTTACACCCAAATTCGATGGGCTGTAGAAACAGTGTATTTCAGAAAGGAAATAGGAAGGAGGCAGAGAAACGCATCAGGATACAAATGGCCAGTGCTGCAGGTGGCGCCCCCTGAAGGCAAGACGCAGAACCACATGTACATGCTATTGACTCTTTCCTGAGAAGAAGGACCCAGGAGCAACTTGGTCGGATGGAGCTGCGCTGGGACTGACTACTGACAGAGCTTGGTGCAGCTCCCTCTGGAGTCTATTTCCAGCCCACAACACTCAGAGCAGCTTCCTCCACCCCTAGGGGGTGGTCTTCCTCATTTCCTTCCATTTCAACTTTCCATTCTAGAGTTTAATCTGTAGGAAAACTTCTACTCCTTTGCCTTAAGAAGACATTTAATAGTGTTGGTAATAATGTATTATTATTAATTCCACATTAGCAGTAAGATAATAACTGACACCCACTCCTAGATTTCAAAGAAGAGCAAAGTCCTATCTCGTCAAGAGCCAATGAGGGTAATAAACCTATAATGGAAAAGTATGAACAAGAATAGCATTTGCTAGCACTAACCTCACACAAACCCTGTGAGAGAATCACTGTTTATCAATGTTCCCCATCGCACAGATAGAAAAATGGAAGTGCAGAGAAGTATCCCATACAAAGTCATATAGCTAATAAGTGATGGTGCGGGGATTGGAAACCCAGACAGTTGGGTTCAGACCACAGGCTATAACCTACCAACTGCAATACCTTCCACTAGAAAACCAGCCCTGTGGTACCTCATTTTGTTCACAATGTTACAGATTATTCAATCAACAGATATAAGAATAAAAACTGTCTCTATGAAACCAGGTTGGCCAGATCATCTCTCAGACAGTTACAAACCATATGTAAATAGATATCCTTCACTCATCAGAAAGAGAGCAAACCATAATTCTAAAAAGCCCTGGCTCTCTCTCCTGGTTTGCTCTCTTTATGATGAATGAAAGATATATATTTAAAAGCGTTTTCTTCCATCTATTCTGGGACTAAAGAAAATGAGGTTATAATAATGAAAAATACTATGTCAACAAAGGGTTAAAGGTGAAGCGTGATGCCCAAAGGTCTGGTTTCAGAAACCTTCTTGGAACTAAATTAGGTCCTCCCAGGATGCTCTTCATTTTGCTTTTTCCTGAAATGTTTTATACCTATGATACATTCAAAATTTGTAGAAATTTTATCAGCATAACCAAGACATCTCTAATCTATACTGAACATCTGATTAAAGACTTTATATCTGAACTAAACATTGTGTGTTTTTGCTATAGCAAATAATTACAATAGAACAAATAACACTATTTTGGAAATAAAAGCAGCATTTGAAATATACAAACGGCTGGGCGCAGTGGCTCACATTTATAATCCCAGCACTTTGGGAGGCCAAGGTGGGTGGATCACGAGGTCAAGAAATCAAGACCATCCTGGTTAACATGGTGAAACCCCATCTCTACTAAAAATACAAAAATTAGCTGGGCATGGTGGTGCACACTTGTACTCCCAGCTACTCAGGAGGCTGAGGCAGGAGAATTGCTTGAACCCAGGAGGTGGAGGTTGTGGTGAGCCGAGATGGCACCATTGCACTCCTGCCTGAGTAAAAAGAGGGAAACTCCATCTCAAATTTAAAAAAAGAAATATGCAAACAACATACATAACCTCCGTAAGACTATATTATTTGTGCTGGTCCTTGTAAGACAATTAAGTAGACGTTTTCTTCTACTTTCAACATAAATAGAAAGTTAACTAACTTCAATTCAGTACCCTTTTTTTTCCAAATTTCCTTTCACTTTTGATGGAATTATTATTTATTATCTGTAAATTAACACTGGAGTTCAGGAAGCTTGCTGGTCTCGACTTAGCTGGTACTGATGGCCATGAGAGATTAACCGCTTACCCTTCAGAAATTTGCCAATCAGATGATATAATGGGTTCTCCCATAGAAACATCTCAGCCATAGCAAGATGGGGTGTCATTTGTCCCTTCTTCCCTCCTTTTATTCTGCCTTTCACATAACCACAGCAGACACTTCCCGAACATATAAAAATATGTTTCAAAAAGTTTAATAAATTATGTGTTAAGTTATAAATACAGCAAGATTATACTCATTGGTCATCTAACGTAAACCCAGCCTTAATCTTACATTAATTTCTATCCAAAATGACCCCAAAACTTGGAACAAGGTTATAGATTGGCCATGCTGCTAACAAGTTCTTTGGTTTGATAAATCAAAATATCAACACTGATGTAAGTAGCTTAGACTGAGCCAGAGCTTCCTAGTATATGAATTAACTAAGGCACAGCAAAACCATTTTTAGCTATCACAGTGGTGCTTCCTTCAGACAAATTTTAAGATGGAAAGGCACACAAAATACTTTATTTACCTGCTATGTTTATCCAAACGCTTTCCCTCTCAATTCTCTTGTTCCTCCTACGCCATCAGACTAAGACGGAGCTCGGTGGCCAGACACAGACCGTGCATTGATCTCCTCATAAACAAGTCTCTGGCTACCCCAGATCCCAGCACCTGGGACTAGTCTCCACTCAGAAATTCTTTGGTAATTGAAATTTTTATTGATTTGAATATGTGTATAAGAATGAGTTTGCTCATTGAATTGCAGCCTGAGGTAACTTGCCTGTCCTTGACTCAGAAGCCTCTCAAAGACCTTGAAGTGATATCTAGTACTCAGGAACACACACTGCTAGAGTTAGATCTAATCACACTGCACAGCTATCTCCAAAATACTAGCTCTTCTTGCTCTCTTATTATTTCAACTGTGCTTTACTTCTGCCTCCACTGACTATTTCATTTCAGTCATTAAATCAGAAGTTCATATTTGATAGGCCTTCATTCAGATGTACATTTGAAGCAGATAATAATGATGTTTTCCTCTTATGGAATGCCCTTGTATTTTTCATCCATCATCCCATCTTCCTGGTCTCTTTCTAAATTGAGCCCCTCCAGGAAGCATTCAATGATCACCTTAATCCACAATGCTCACTACATGCTATCGTCATGCACTATTTTTTTCTCACAAAAAGGATCCAAAGAGCTATTTAAGTATCCTTTATACACAGGGCCATATTCAGGTAAGTGTTCAATGTCTTTGTTGAATTTAAGGAAATTATTGATTCATTGTTTGTTACTGATCTATTTAACTATAATTTAGTTACTTTATAAAATTTTTTCTACGTGAATATAAAAGTAAGTCACTCAAGTATCCTTAAACTTACAGCAGGGAAAAATATACAACATAATGTGTATTTCAAACTTAATGTATTTTAAACAGAACTCTTAATTTTTATATCCAGGAACTCTCTTACTCTCAGCATGCATTATCTGTAAAAATGTCACCAGCATCAACTTAGCCAGTTTCTTAAGCCAAATATCTTGTATCATCCTTGCCTCCACTCTCTCTCATTGCTAACTCATTCTTGGCATTTACGAATGCCCTTGTTATGTGCCACCATCTATAAAACGAGAAGAATGATATTTACTAGCTTCTATTATGGTGAAGGCTGTGATGTCTCTTCTGCACAAACAGCTTTTCACCAGAAAAGTTTACTAATTAAAAAATAGATTATTATTGTAACAGTGAGGACTGCACAGAAACTAAAGACAACCTTCCAAAAGGCTTAAAGGTACCATACTTCATCTAGGGTATTTTATGAAACATACTCACCTTAAATTTTGAAGAATTGAAGAGGTCTCCTCTAATAATAGCCAGTAGATGTAGATAAAATAAAGCCTTACATTTGTATGGTACTAAGCTTTTGTCAGTCCTATCCTTATTAACGGCCAAGTCTCATGTTTATATAGCAATTCACAATGGCTCCTTGTGCTCATCATGTCATTCCCTCTTACCGTGGTACCATGACACCGTTTTCACTGTTTTACAGATGGAGATGCTGGTCAACTTGCCCAGGGTCACTTAGTGTGTCAGTACTAAAATTCACCCCACAATCTCTGTTTCCTAGTGCCTGGTAGGGAACACACTTTACTAGAACCATCCCTGGGCAATTCTTCCCCCTATGAAATCAGCAACAGAGCCAAGTGTGTGTGTGTTTACATGCACACATACATGCATGCACACATGTAATACACATGCATGCCCTATACACACACGTGTACCCACTCACAGGCACACATTCATGCACACACATACATACTGAGTTTCTTTATGGTTCCCAAACAATCAGGCTGTTTTAGTGGTTCTACACCACCCCCAAATTTAGTGATTTGCCTGCTTTGGTATTTATTGGTAAATTAGGGTGTTTCTTGAGAGGTTTAAAAGGAATCACCTGAGACCCCATTAATGCACATTAAGGTAATCACTCAATGCATGACACTGCCCCACAATGGAATCGCTGACACCAATAACCAGGGGTGCTCCTACCCAGACCCCTTGGCATGGCTTGGCTTATGGAGGAGAGAGAGCTCACAGGGAGCAGGGAGTGAAGCCAGAGCCATGAGGCAAATATCCAGAGTGGCAGTCCGGCCTCGGCTTGTACTTAAGTCTATTTTGTTCATTTTAAAGCAACTGTCCTTTGTAGAACAAATCTCTCCTGATCTGTGCCTGCTCAGCATGTGGAGAAGAGGCTGGGGAGAGTTGGTGTTATCTTAAATAACTGTTACACCAAATAAACACACTATGCACACCCCTCAGCATTATAGAAATGGAAAATAAATCATCACCAAAAAGCTTATTTTACAAACCCACAAATCATCAGAAATATAAATGCTTTCCTTTCTATTCTTATGTTTTAATAAAGACTCCCCCCTCTTTTTTTTTTCAGACTCACTCAATTACAATATCACTATCAGTTCACATTACAGGTCAGAGATACGGTGCTTAATGTATGAGGAGCCAGTTCTCCTCTCCTAATAGCCTGTCATTCCGGGGATTTGAATGTCAGAATACAGCCTGCCGCAGTAATGCTAGCCGGCAGTCCGATGATGAAAACTTTGGACAAATCATGAAGAACACTCCAGATCCACATCATCGGAAGGTTACTGGGGAGAGCCTTTCATTCTGCTTTGACCCCTTGATCTGACAAGTGACACCTACAAAATGAACAGCTCTCCAACTTAAATTGTTTAACTGTAGCCTGATCAGTTTTATTATCTTGCTAATCCAGATATCAGCCGTTTCATCAGAATGGAAGATATGCATATCATGAATTATTTTGACACGGGGACCTTTTAATTTTTGCCAGCAATATTTCACTGCCCCAATCAGGGCCTGCAGTCACTGATGCTGTTCGCCTCCTGGGACGTCAGCGGACAGCGCACTCCTGACAGCACCAAATCATCCGGGAGCTGTAACGAGCCATTGCTACGATTATTATTATCTCCTGTAGTCATGCATTTCATTACAGCACAGGCAGCCGGGGGCTGGGGTTTTAGGGCAGTCTTCTTCAGGAATCTCTGCCATTTTATGGGCTTCCCAAGCTCTGGGGTATAATTTCCCTTTTCTTTCCCCTCAGTAGACAAGGCGAGGTGAATTTCTAATCAAAACAAACCCTAGGTAGGGACTGCAGGAAGAGTGAGTTCAGTACAGGACATTAAGCAGTGGTGAGGCAGCTGGAATGGCCCACTTGAAGTTTATGGAAGCAGTGGTTCATCAGCAATACGCTTTGCTACAGAGAGAAATAAAGAAGAGTTTATCCTGGAGTGGTGGGGAACATTGCTCCTTTCTAAACTGCAAAGTGCTAAGAATGCCACATATATATAATTGCACTTTAGGTTCTGGGGTACATGTAAAGAACATGCAGGATTGTTGCACAGGTACATACATGGCAATGTGGTTTGTGGCCTCCATCCCCATCACCTATATCTGGCATTTCTCCCCATGTTAACCCTCCCCAACTCCCCACCCCAGCACTGTCCCTCCCCTAGTCCCCCTCTACAGACCTCAGTGTGTGATGCTCCCCTCCTTGTGTCCATGTGTTCTCATTGTTCAACACCCCAAGAAAAACTCCCTTCTTCCCTTAGATGTGTTTCTTAATTTCCCTCTTCCTTGCTAATGATTTTCTTCCACTGCTTGTCCATTCTAAGAGAATCCATCGCCACTCCAAGCTTGAACTGCACTGTCTGCATTCATTGAACTGTACTTTAGCATTATGCCATAACTTCACTGAGCAGCCTCAGGAAACGCACTGTTGTATTTATTCTAGGGCTGTTACCGATCTTGTCAATCAATGCATTACATGGCACATTCTTTGCAAGTACCAATGGGAGAAAGTTTCCCCTAGTCTCATGAACAACTGATCCATGTTTACTTTGGGGGCACTGCAAATCATAGAATTTATTGTTTCCTTCTTTGCAGTGGCTGCTAGAAACCTCAAAACTAAATTTGTTGTTCTTTTAAAAATTAAATGTAAAACTGTTTCATGATCCAGCAATTCCATTTCTGGATATGTATTCAAAAGAAATGAAAGCAGAGACTTAAACAGGTATTTCCCCACCCATGTTCATAACAGCATATTCACAACAGTCAAAAGGTAGAAAAATCCAGTGTCCATCAATAGAGGAATGGATAAACAACATGTAGAATATAATGTAATTGAATATTATTCAGCCTTAAAAGGGAAGGAAATTGGCCGGGCATGGTGGCTTACGCCTATAATCCCAGCACTTTGGAATGCTGAGGCGGGCAGATCACCTGAGGTCAGGAGTTCGAGAGCAGCCTGGCTAACATGGTGAATCTTCGGCTCTACTAAAAATACAAAAACTTGCTGGAAGTGGTGGCATGTGCCTGAATCGTTTGAACCCAGGAAGTGGAGGTTGCAGTGAGCTGAGATCGCGCCATTGCACTTCAGCCTGGGAGACAAGAATAAACTTTATCTCAAAAAAAAACAAAAAAGGAAGGAAATTCTAATACAAGCTACAATATAGATGAGCCTTAAGGACATTATGCTAGAAAAAAAAAAAAAAAGACAAATCGTGTATTATGCCACTTACATGAGGAACTTAGAGTAGTCAAATTGATAGAGACAGAAGTAGAATAGAGATTGCCAGGAGCTGGGAGGAGGAAGAAAAGTGAAGTTGTCATTAATGGATTGAGAGTTTCAGTTCGGGAAGATGAAAAAATTCTGGAGATGGATAGTGGTGATGATTGTACAACATTGTGAATGTACTTAATGCCACTGCGCTGTATGCTTAAAAATGATTAAAACTGAAAATTTTATGTTGTATATATTTTACCACAATTTTTAAAAACACAAAATTTACAGCCAACCTCTAACAAATGTAAAGGATCTCCTAGAATGTACATTCTATACTTATCTCATTAGTGGCTTCATTTATTCTTCCTATGCTTAGATAATCTTTGCTTTATTTTCCTGGTAGACTTTCTAAAAACATTATTTTATTGTGTGTTACTTTTATATAATGTTTTTTTCACAGAGCAGGAAGGATTACAATGTTAGAACATATTCAGTCTGGCAAGACAAAGCTGTTGGGTTACTGTGTTGCAAGAGAGTAAAAGAAACGTGTGTTTCTGAACCTCATGTGTGACACTGAGCCGAGATGGGAAATCTCTCAGAGGTAAAGCTGCTTCTCATGTCTCCTTGAGTCAAGAGACCCACTCTGACCCAGGCACTACCAGCAGCCTTCGAATGGTGTCTTCCTGATTCGGCCCTTTCCCTCCACCCTGGATCCATTCATAACCATCATCTCTTTCCCTGACCCAGGGCCAGCCTCGAGGGGTGTGAGCTGTGAAGCCTCCCAGAGCCCCACACTCAGAAGAGTCCTGTGCTTGCTTCAGAGCTCTGCTATCAAATATTAAATTCTTCATAACTTTTTATACAAGGAGCCCTGTATTTTCATTTTACACAGGGCCTCAAAAATCATGTAGCTGGTCTTGCCTCCACTAGACAGTGATCATCTTAGAGGGAAAAAAAAAAAAAAAAAAAAAAAACCTGTCTTCTTTTTCATCAAATCCCCAATCCCAACCTAGTGCCTGATAGGCAATTCCATGGGAGATCTTTAGTACAGAGACTGAAACCATATCAAGCCCTTTATTCCACAGTCCTCAACGTTCCTTCCTCATAATCACTTACCAAACCCACTCCGGACAAAGCCTGCAAAGCAGGAAGTGCAAGGCAAGTAGAGGACAGGGAGACTCATTGGTGCAACCACAAAGAAAGAAGGACCATGTCCTCCATCTTCTCCAGGTTCGAATGCACACGTGGAAATCACCTGTTATGTGAAGAAGGTGATGCGTGTCACACCCACAGCTTGAGCAGTCGTAGCCCAGATCCCAGCTACATACAGATTTCTTCCAGGAAAATCATTATCCACACAATTTTACAAATTCCTCAGAGACATGATTTCATAACTGCTCTAAGTTAAAAACAGCTTAGCCATCCCATTATTCTTCACCGTTTTCCGGGAGGTAAGGTTAATAATTATTCATTTTAACCAGATGGAAATGCAGAGAGAGAACAGAGCCAGAAGAAAATCAAGAGACAGAAAAGGAGAAAGAGAGGGAAGGAAGACAGAAATGTAGACAGCCAGGAAGAAAAACGGCCATTGTGGATCACGGCTCACAGCTCGCTTCAAGTCCAAGGCCTCTAAGAGATCAAACTTCCAGTGAAGATTGTCCAGAAGCCCAGGGCTTCCAGATTTTTTTTTTTTTTTTCACTTCCCAAAACCTAATAAAATGTAAAAAAAAAAAAAAAAAAAATCAACCGAAGAATAGCCATTTGGAGTCTTTGGAATGTGTTCATTAATTTGAGGCAGAAAAGGGGGAAGAAACAGAAGATTGGGTGTGGAGGATGAGGAGGCGATTAGAGAGAAAATGTCACCCAGGGCAGCATTCTCTACTTTGCGACTTGCACTTGGCCATCCCCCACCCACATGCTCACTCTGTTCCTAACAGCATCTTCATCAATTAAGATGCTATGAGACTGGCAGGCTCCAAGATCAACCGTACCATCCGCATATTCACTATTCCACTGGCACGGCGAACAATTCCGAATATTAAAAGTAAAGCAACACATTCTGCCATGTCTTTTGTATACAGACAGCTGAAGCTGTGTGAAAGTTTGGCACCAAAAGGCCAAGTACCATATTTTCAACCACCCACACGCCAAATCCTATAATAACTACAGACTCTAGATGTGAAATTTTCAGACATTTGCAGCAAAGGAAAACTAATAGTCATGTTTCTTCATGTGCTGCCTTTCCGAACAGGGCAGTTTCTCAATTGTAAAACCTCATCGATGTAAGCTAAAGAGAACAAAGGGTGCTGCGTAGATCTTTTCACCAGATGTCAAATGGTGCTTATTTATTTAAACAGAAGCCCCCACTTTGTACATTTGGTTCATTTAGTGGTATGTGCTCTGTAACAAGTATTTTTTATGAGTAAAAAGCTGCCACCAGTGTGCTTAAGTCACAATAGGGCTTCGGGAAAGTCTGTTAGCTGAGACTAAATATTGCTCTTTTTGCTTTTGGTTGAGATGTAAATTCTACTCCTATCCTCCCTCTATAATAAGGGAGACATTATAACAAAGGTCATACCAGGACTAATAAGTAATCCTTCTTCTGTGGTCAACTCTAGAAGCAAGGATGTTCAGTCTTGCTGTGCTTTTGAAGGCAGGAGTGGAAGCCACAGGGTATTGCTTTTCTCAAAGATAACAACAGAATACATAAGAATTCCTCCTCTGTGAATATTGGGGCTCCTGTGGCCTGAATGGGCCATAGGAACCTAATGGGTAAGAGCTTATTTTGCCCACTCAGTGAAGATGACAAAATGATTAACCTGAAGTTGTTTTGAGCTTCAGCAAATAAGGAGAAAGGAGAATGTTAAATATTTCTATACAAGAAGAAACTTGATGTCCCTCATTCCATCCAACAGAAAATGTATTTTCAGGTGAGAACCCTGTCAAGGAACTTCTTCACCTGTCAGAAATGAGGTGTTTGAGTAACCCTCCTATTGACAAGGTAAGAGACACTTGGACAGAGATGACACATTGCTGAAGTTAGAAATAGACAAAATGCCTCAGAGATGAACAAATATATGGAGAATTATTCCCAGACTATCAACTAATGATCTCCAGATTCTCCAGATCATAGTGCAAAATGCCAAGCCCCTTAGAAATACAATGGACAAAAAGTGTTTACCAGGAGAAGCTTGAACAAGTACAAAGAGAATCTGAGCACTCTCAGGTAGTTTAAAACCTCTAATATAAGAAGCAACTTCCCAGCGCAGAATGATCTGAGACACAAATGAGGGGAGAACATTGGGAAGGGTCAACAGCACTCACGCAGTGTAAAAAGGGAACCGTGTCTAAACTCGAACAAAGACTGTTCACCTAGTTACGCTTGGTGAAGAGTTTTCCTCAGTTCCTTGATGAGAAGTTGGCAGTGCTGTTTGTCCTTTATGAAATACAGCACATGATTTCATCTAACATAACTTTTCAGTAAAGTGTACACAGTTCTCATTCCCTACTGCTCTTCATCCATACTTAATTTTTATTTTTCAAACCCAAGTTTAATTCATTAAACTTTGTGCTATAGTTAGAAATCTAGAAAAAAAGGGACCAAAATAATGTTCTAGTGAAAATACGCATATTTTTATTTATCAGACATCCATAGATGTATTATCATAGATATCCATTGGGAGAATAGCACCTCTTCCAGAATGCTAACTTAACTTTAATTTCTATCAATACACCGGCTTATATTGCCTTTAAAAATCCCCCACTACAAGGCTGGGTACAGTGGCTCACACCTGTAATCCCAGCACTTTGGGAGGCCAGGGTGGGCAGATTATCTGAGGTCAGGAGTTCCAGACCAGCCTGGTCAACATGGTGAAACCTCATCTCTACCAAAAATACAAAAACTTAGCTGGGTGTGGTGGCGTGTGCCTGTAATCCCAGCTTCGAAGGAGGCTGAGGTAGAAGAATTGCTTGAACTCAAGAGACAGAGGTTGCAGTCAGCCGACTGCACCACTGCACTCCAACCTGGGTGGCAGAGTGAGACTCCATCTCAAAAAAGAAAAAATCCACCACTACAAATCCACCTGAAAATATGAATTATTTTTAAATGCTTTTAAATAAATACCTGAGCTCACAAAAACAGTAAACAAAAGTGTTGCAGGACAAAAATGAAGAAGAAACTGAAAACAAGATTAATGAGCCATCTCTGAGCTTTTGACTGTATTGAGAACATTTACTATCCATCAAAATCAAGAGGCTTGTGTCTTAGTGGCCAAATATGGACAGGAGATAAGGCCTTGGACTCAAACACTGGGCAATATAATGGAATCACTCTACAAATAAGGGATTTTCAAAAACTACAATTTCAGAGAAAGAATAAGTTAGACAAAAACATCAAAGCTTCACTCCTTAATAGTAAAAAGATACCTTGTTAATCCCAGCCTGTATCCCAGCTTTAAAAACAAAACAAGGCCAGGCTCAGTGGCTCACACTTGTAATCCTAGCACTTTGGGAGGCCAAGGCAGGTAAATCCCTTGAGTCCAGGAGTTTGAGACCAGCCTGGACAACATGGTGAAAACTCATGTCTACAAAAAATATAAAAATTAGTTTGACATGCTGGTGCACACCTGCAGTCCCAGCTATTCAGTTGGCTGAAATGAGAGGATCACATGAGCCTGCAAGGTCAAGGCTGCAGTGAGCCATGATTGCACCACTGCACTACAGCCTGGGTGACAGAGTAAGACTCTATTTAAAAATAAAGAAAAAGGAAGAAACAAAAGCCAAAATAGACAGAGAGATCTAATTAAACTGAGATTCTGCACAGCAAAAGAAACTATCATCAGAGTGAACAGGCAAGCTACAGAATGGGAGAAAATTTTTGCAGTCTACCCATTTGACAACGGGCTAATATCCAGAATCTACAAAGAACTTGAACAAATTTATGGGGTGGGGAAAACAACCCCATCAAAAAGTGGGCAAAGGATATGAACAGACACTTCTCAAAAGGAGACATTTATGCAGCCAATAAACATACCCAAAAAAAGGTCATCATCACTAGTCATTAGAGAATGCAAATTAAACCCACATTGAGGTACCATCTCATGCCAGTTAGAAGGGCGATCATTAACAAGTCAGGAAACAACAGATGATAGAGCGAATGTGGAGAAATAGGAACACTTTTATACTGTTGGTGGGAGTGTAAATTGGTTCGACCATTGTGGAAGACAGTGTGGCAATTCCTCAAGGATCTAGAAATAGAAATACCATTTGACCCAGCATTCCCATTACTGAGTACATACCCAAAGAATTATAAGTCATTCTATTATAAAGACACATGCACGTGTATGTTTATTGCAGCACTGTTCACAATAGCAAAAACTTGGAACCAGACCAAATGCCCATCAATGATAGACTGCATAAAGAAAATGTGGCACATATAAACTATGGAATACTATGTAGCCACAAAAAAGGATAAGTTCATGTCCTTTTCAGAAACATGGATGAAGCTAGAAACCATCATTCTCAGCAAACTAACACAAGAACAGAAAACAAAACACCCCATAGTCTCACTCATAAGTGGGAGTTGAACAACGAGAATACATGGACACAGGGAGGGGAACATCACACACTGGAGACTGTCAGGGGGTGGAGGGCTAAGGGAGGGATAGCATTAGGAGAAATACCTAATGTAAATGACAGGGTGATGGATAAAGCCAACCACATGGCACACGTATACCCCAGTAACAAACATGCATGTTCTGTACAAGTACCCTAGAACTTAAAGTACAGTTTAAAAAAAATAAATAAATAAGGAAGGAGAAACAAAACAAACAACAAAAAAGGCTTCTCTGATACTGGAGAATATGAAACTTTAGGTCTACATGCTAGTCCAGAAACTACTAGGCTGAGATGTACACATAAAAAGTGGTACCTAACTTGTAGCATCCTCTAGGACACCTAAAAGAACAAGATGCAAAAGCTTCCAGAAGGGACATTGCTTCAACCCAGTAAATTCAGACTACAAAGTATTCCCATATAAAAATCTCACTGAAAATTAGTTCAATATCAAAAATTACAAAACTTCATGGGAAAAACACATCAGCATCAACAAAATCTATGACACACAAAAAATAGAATTAGAATCCTGGGAATACCATGGAATACAAAGTAGAAATAAACAGTGAAAATAAACATAGATAAAAGTAAGTTCTTATAGAAATGATACAAGGCAAAATTTTATCTTTTCTATTCATCTTTTATTAGGAATATTTTTAAAGAACAATATAGAATATCTGAAATTTAAAATATAGTCATAAATGATTTAAAACTCAAAAGATGTTTTAAATAGCAAAGAAGACATAGTTAAAAACAGGATTGCAAAACTAGAAGAAAAATGAAAATAGAATAGAACTCAGAAAAACAGAAAAGGAAAACATGAAAGGGAGTTTAGCAAACATGGAAAGGAGAGTAATGTGGTCTAACAATTGGACTGGGCGCCTCATAGGAAGAAAATAAAGAGAATGAGGGATAGGTAAGAGATGCTTACTGAGAATTTTCCAGAATTGATAAAAGATGGTGATTTTCAGATTCAGGAATACCAAAGAACCCCAAAGAGAAAGGAATTTGCATCCAGATATTTTCTAAATCTTGAAAACAACCAGAAACTAGAGACAGATTTCTATAAGTAATGACAAATCAGACTGGCAGGAAATTTCTCAGCAACAATTGATGCCAGAAAATGGTGAAATAATAACTCTTAAAAGGCAAGAGAAAATAATGTTTAACCTATAACTTTATACCCAACTATCTTTCAAGAACTAAAACAAAGACATCTTAAACAAGCACACTGAAAAAGTTTACCATCCACAGTCCCAAATTAAAGAAATGCCTAACAGATGTATTCAGGAAGAATGGAACAGAACCCAGAAGCCAGGGCTGAACTGGAAAAACACATGAGCAAAATAATTGGTAAATATGTGGACAAATCTAAAACAAACATTGCATAAAACAGTATCTATAATAATTGTAAGTAATTCTGGTAGCAAAATACTAAATGTAGAACTAAAAGTCACCATATTCATTTGAAAAGGGAAAGACATGGAGAATCCCACATGAGAGGATCTTATATGCTAAGATAAGATGGCATACAGCATTTCCACTGACATCCCATTGTTCAGCACTAAGTATGAGGCCACATCTATCTACAGTGCCTGAAAAGAAGAGTGCACACAAGAAGACTTGGGAAAAATTTACTAATGGTTAGCAAAGACTGTCACAGGCTATCCTCTACTTTTCGAATAACTTTTTGTTAACAACAGCTTTACTAAGAAATAATCCATAGATCAAAAAGTTTACCATGTTAAAATGTACAATTCAATGATTTTTAGTATATTCACAGAGTTGTGCAACCATCACCACTGTCTAATTTTAGAACATTTTCATCACCTCAGAAAGAATCTCCATACCTTTTAAATGCCCTTCCCTTTTTTCCTCTCTGTCCAATCCCTAGCAACCACTGATCTACTTTCTGTCTTCATGGATTTGCCTATTCCAAACATTTCATATAATTACCTATAAATGTAACATAATATAATACAATATGTTCCTTTTCAGTCTAGTTTCTTTCACTAATCATAATATAAATTTTTAATTTTTAATTTTTGAGGGTACATAGTAGGTTATACACTTATGGGGTACATGAGATGTTTTGACACACGTATGCAATGCGAAATAAATTTATCATGATAATTTCAAAGTTCATTTACATTGTAGCATGTATTAATACTTCATTTCTTTCCATGACCAAATTATATTCCATTGAATAGATATTTCACATTTGTGTATCTATTCATCAGTTAATAGACATTTGAGTTGCTTCTACATTTTGGCTGTCATAAATAATGCTGCTATCCACATTTGTGCACAAATTTTTGTTTGAACACCTGTTTTCTGTTCTTTGGTACATACGTAGAATTGGAATTGCTAGATTATATGGTACATCTATGTTTAACAATCTGAGGAACTGCCAAACTTTTTGCCAAAATGGCTGCAACACTTTACATTTCCACCAGTAACGTAAAAGTACCAATTTCCCCATGTCCTTGTCATTTCTTATTGTCTATCTTATTTTAACCACCATATTGGGTATGAAGTGGAATCTTATTGTGCATTTGATTATCTTTTCTCTAATGACTAATTATATGAAGCATCTTTTCATGTACTTATTGGCCATTTGTATACCTTCTTCGGAAAAATGTCTATTCAAATTGCCCATTTTTTAATTGTATTTTTTGTCTTTTTATTGTTGACTGTAAGAGTTATTTACACGTTCTGAATACAAGTCCCTCATCAAATATTATTATTTGTATTGTTTGTATTATTTGCAAATATTTTCTCCCATTTTGTGGGTTATCTTTCGTTTTTATGATGTCCTTTGAAGCACATTTTTTATTTTTGAAGTCCAATTTATTTTATTGCTGCATATACTTTTTTTTTTTTTTTCTTTGAGATGGAGTTTCGCTCGTTACCCAGGCTGGAGTGCAATGGCGTGATCTCGGCTCACCGCAACCTCCGCCTCCTGGGTTCAGGCAATTCTCCTGTCTCAGCCTCCTGAGTAGCTGGGATTATAGGCACGCGCCACCATGCCCAGCTAATTTTTTGTATTTTTAGTAGAGACGGGGTTTCACCATGTTGACCTGGATGGTCTCGATCTCTCGACCTCATGATCCACCCGCCTCGGCCTCCCAAAGTGCTGGGATTACAGGCTTGAGCCACCGCGCCCGGCCAGCTGCATATACTTTTAGTGTCATTTGAAAAAAGAATTCCTAATTCAAGCTCACTAAGATTTATTCCTATTTATTTTAAGAGTTTTATAGTTTTTGCTCTTACACTGAAGTCTGTTATTTCTTTTGAGTCAATTTTTGTATATAGTATGAGACAAGGGTCTACCAACCTCTTCGCTCTTCTCGCACAAAGAATACATTCACTGCCTCCCCAGTGGGGACCAAAACTAGTCCTATTTGATAACTGGATTCGTTTCTAATTTTAAGGCAACTCATAATTTTTTTAAACAAATGTTGATGTTTGTTCAGTGAACAAGGTTTAGTGACCTATGGGAAAAAAAAACACAGATTATCTACACTCACAATATACAAAATATAGCAGTGGAGTTGGGCCAGGGTAACCACAATAAAAACCTCATTTTGAAAAGGGATGAGTGACACTCGGAAGTCACTAACCCTGGAATTCTACTAGCAAGTCTGTGTGAAAGTTCTTCACCCTGAAGCAAGTGGTGGAGGAGAACAGAAGCTCCTTGAGTAGGAAGGGCCCTTTTCCACGCTCTCGGAGCTCCCTTATGAGTTGTTTTCCTTGATCCCTGAACTCTACCCTCTAAAGCTGCTTCCATGACCATTGTTTTTCATAGATCTGAAGTGAACATTGGAAAATAGTTCCTCCTTGGAAGTTACATAGCTTTCACAACGATGCATACAACTTTTATGGAAAAAATCATAAGCCTTTACTTCAAGATATTTTTAAAAGCTATAACTGGGCTGGTTGTGGTGGCTCACAACTGTAATCCCAGCACTGTGGGAGGCTGAGAAAGGCAGATTACCTAAGGTCAGATGTTCGAGACCAGCCTGGCCAACATGGTGAAACCCCTCCTCTACTAAAAATATAAAAATCAGCAAAGGTCGGTGGCACATGCTTGTAATCCCAGCTACTCAGGAGGCTGAGGCAGGAGAATCACTTGAACCAGGGAGGCAGAGGATGCAGTGAGCCAAGATCATGCCATTGTTGTCCAGTCTGGGTGAAAGAGCAAGACTCCGTCTCAAAAAAAAAAAAAAAGAAAACAAGAACTGTAACTGAAGCACCAGCAGTTCAGTCTAGCTCCTGATACCCACCACACAGAATGCCAACACTGAGTCAACAAGTATTGCCAGGGAAGAAGGCTTTATTCAGGTACTATCTCAAGAAGAACAGGAGATAGTCTCGAACATGTCTCCCCAGCTGACCAAAATTGGGATGTTTATACAGCAAGGAAGACAGGAAAACAGGAATTAAGGAGCAAGAGGAAGCAGCAATGATGAACCAGGGGTCTGGCATCTCATTATGTGGATGTAGGGATATGATAAGTTTCAGTGCCTTGCCGGAAGGTCAGTTTCCTGAGAAAGGAACTCAGATGAGACAAATGTAAGTTTCAAGTTTTAAAACCAGGGAGGGTCAATGTCTATGTTTATTAACAAGAACAACAACAACAACAAAAAGCAAATAGTTCTATAGGATGAGTGGGCCAGTTTCAGAAAATAAAACTAGAAACATGGCATATTCTTAATGATACATAGATGTCAAGTCTTCCTAGGTTGCCTAAATTGATATATAGTTTTCAAAACCAATTCCAGTCAAAATCTCAACATGTTGGAATGCTATGCAGCCACAAAAAAGGAATGAGATCATGTCCTTTGCAGGGACATGGATGGAAGCCATCATCCTCAGCAAATCAACGGAGGAACAGAAAACCAAACACCACATGTTCTCACTCATAAGTTAGAGTTGAACAATAAGAACACATGGACACCAGGAGGGGAACAACACACACCAGGGCCTGTCCACAGAGCCAGGTAGCTAACGCATATGGGACTTAAAACATAGGTGATAGCCTGATAGGTGCAGCAAACCACCGTGGCACATATATACCTATGTAACAAAGTAACAAACCTACAAGATCTGTGTATGTATCCTGGAACTTGAAGTTAAAAAAAAAAAAAAACCTCAACATGTTTTTGCATACATGTATGTGTATAACTGAAACTTGACAAGGCAATTGTAAAAATTTTATGAAAGATTATAGAGCAAAAAAACCCCTTAAAAAATCACAAGGGAGGAGGATTTGGCTTGCCAGATATCAAAACTTATAAAAATATTAAGACTGTGGTATTAATGAAAGACAGATAAAAACATAAATAAAACTGATTAATAAAATCGAATGGAAAGCCTAGAAGAAAATCTACACAAAAAAGGTTTAAAGCTGGTTTTGCAGATCAGTGGGGTATGGAATTTTAATAAGTGGTTTTGAAATACTGATTATTCATTCTGAAAAAAAAAAAAACTCTGTGTTGCACCATCTGAAAAAGAAGAATAAGGATGCATTTTAGGTAGATTAATCCAAATGTAAAAAGCAAAATCATAACACTTTTTGGAAACAACATATTACTTGGAGATAAGGAATAATTTCTTATGATACATAAAATACAATACATAATAAAAAGATCTATAAATTCAACATTACTGCCGGGCATGGTGGCTCAAGCCTGTAATCCCAGCACTTTGGGAGGCTGAGGCGGGTGGATCACGAGATCAAGAGATCGAGACCATCCTGGTCAACATGGTGAAACCCCGTCTCTACTAAAAATACAAAAAATCAGCTGGGCATGGTGGCGCGTGCCTGTAATCCCAGCTTCTCAGGAGGCTGAGGCAGGAGAATTGCCTGAACCCAGGAGGCGGAGGTTGTGGTGAGCCGAGATCGCGCCATTGCACTCCAGCCTGGGTAACAAGAGCGAAACTCCGTCTCAAAAAAAAAAAAAAAAAAAAAAAAAAAATTCAACATTACTAAATTTAGAAACTTTTGTATGTAAAATTCCTGAATATCCATAAGTAAATGCCTAAAACAATCAAATAGAAAAATACATAAAATACTTGAAGAGACTCATTACTACAGTAACCTGAATTGCCAATAAACAAATGAAAGATGCTCAGACTTTTTAGAGGTAGGTCAAATGCAAATTGACACTACAGTGAGATACTATTTTATACTCACAAGACTAGCAAAAGTTTCAAAGTCTGACAATATCAAATTAATGAGGATATGGGAGTTTGATTTAGTACCTCTGATATGAAAAGCACTGATACTATCTAATAAAACTGAATATGGGTATATTCTATGGTCTATAAGTTTCCCTCCCATTTTTGCACCCTGGCAAAATTCTTGTAAACAAATACAAGAATGTTTCTTCACAGAAACATCGTGATCATAGAAAAAACAAAAAACAAGCATGTCCACAGCAGCACTATAATAATAGAAAAAAACAAAAACAACACAGAAGCAGAAGTAACCCAAACATCTATCAAAAGTAGAATGAATAAGCCAATTGCCGTATATGCAGCCGTTCTTGGTATTTGTGAGAGATTGGACTCCCCCCACCAACAGACACCAGAATCCTTGGATGCTGAAGTCTCTTACATAAATTGTGTAGCATTTGCATGTAACCTATGCACATCCTCCTGTTTACTTTAAATCAGCTCTAGATTACTTACAATACCTAATGCAATGCCTACTCATCACTTCGTTTGTGTGGTTTCAACCACCAGTTGTGAGATAAAGCATTAGTAATGTATCAGCTTCTTTCTTTATATTTAAAGTGTTTTATGATTTTAACCAGAATGTATCTTTGTGTGCATTTCTCAGTACTAATTTTGCCAGAAACGCTGTGAATCTTCTGGCTTCTCAGTTTTAGATCATTTAAAAATTTGGAAGGAGGCAGAGAGTAGTAGCAGACTCGTCCATAATGAGCTACTGCAAATTGTGCTCTTGATATTCCTTCTTTATATCCTTAGCCTCAAACATTTTACAGTTAAAAACTCTTCCAAAGGAAGGTTAATGGCAGCTGTGGAGAGATAAGACCCAGGGAATGCATAACACTAAGTTGGAATATGAAAAAAGAACTGTTGGCATCTCTTTAGCACTATGTCAATAAAAACATAGGAAGAGAGCTAGCAATGCTGAACTGCATCAAACTATGTTCTGCTCTAAGTCAAAGCCTGATTTATGTGTCCCAGTCTAAGGATGATTCTGTTAGGAGTTAGGCAAAATTATCCCGTAGACTACCTTCTTCTCTTCCAGAATTTTCCATGGTGAAATAATCTTTTTCCCCATTGGTGTCTCAAGTATTCATGGCATAATAGCCAAATTTGCTCTGTGGGTTTTCTGGATGACAACCTGGAGATGGTAAGTTCAGTGTAGTGTGTGGACTGCAGCTGTCTCCTATGCACATCTGTGTGGCTTTGGGGAACTGGTGCCATTCCTTTTTGCCTTGGTTTTCTAATTTCAAAATTGGAAAGATTGTCACAGGGTTGTTCTGAAGGTTGAATGAATACAAAGTGCCCAACACATAGTAGGTGCTCCAGAAAAGTTAGCAGTCTTCCCCCACTGGTGACTGAAGTCTTCTATCCCAATATGCTGAACATTTAATTAGAATGGCCAAGGGCTAGAATCTGAGATTATTAAAGAAGGGTGATTAATAAAGCAAGGATGCCTAGATTCCTATTCTTACTGCTTATGATTATTGTATGTTCTCTTTTTTTTTTTTGAAACTGAGTCTCGCTCTGTTGCCAGCCTGGAGTGCAGTGGAGTGATTTCGGCTCACTGCAACCTCCACCTTCTGGGTTCAAGTGATTCTCCTGCCTCAGCCTCCCGAGTAGCCACGACTACAGGTGAGGAACACCTCACCCAAATAATTTTTGTATTTTTAGTAGAGATGAGGTTTCACCATGTTGGCCAGGATGGTCTTGATATCTTGACCTCATGATCCACCCGCCTCTGCCTCCCAAAGTGCTAGGATTACAGGCTTGAGCCACCACACCCAGCCTATTGTATGTTTTCAAAAAATCCCTTATGAGCATTTAAAGGAGTTTTCTGTTGAATGAGCTTTACACTACAAACAACTTTATATTTAAAATTTTTGTGAGAAGCTAGAAATTCAGTCTCAGCATGGCTTGAAATCATAAATAAATGAATGATAAAACAAAGCTACTAAAGATGAATTTGAAATCTCAGAGATTAAGGGACTTCATTTGATTTTTTACCTAAACATTTTAGAAACCATTTTAAAGATGTTTGAATTCTTTTTTTTTAATTGTGTGTTGTGAAATATAGATAATATTTTGGCAAACTGGGAAACAAATAACTATTTTAGGGTTGGTTTCAAGAGGCTTTGTCATAGTCAGCTGGTGTTTATTTGTGTCTCCCGAGTGTGTGGCTTTCCACTTTTCTTAGCAGAATATTAAATAACATGAAAATATTAATTCTTGCCCTCTAAGGGTTTACATTCTAGGATATCACATTCATTTGGGAGAAAAGAATTCTTTCATTTTGAAAACAGTAGGCAGATGGTTTAATCCACTGGGTTTAGTTCCAAACAAACAAACAAAAACATTTTTTGAGGTGTAGAAAAACTACAAGAAACAGATAAAAACATGTCAAGAGTTTTATGTATAATTTGGCTCCATGGGAACTTTCAATATTAGTGTTAAATGTGCATATTATTTACACTTTTTTTCTACGTCATCAGCTTAACATTCTTCTCCAGTTTCTGAAAGATTCCACTGAATTCAAAAAGTATTTTTCCAATACCTACATTGTGCCTGGTTGCTACACAGAAATTCCACTATCATCTGGTTTGCTTATCTGTTAAACACCCAGGATACCCACCATGTGCCTGACAAAATTCTAAGTCCTAAGACAAGAAGCTTGAATAATACCAACTTCCTGTCTATTCATCCAATACCAGTGTTGAGCTGTTTACTAAATCTCAAACATGAATAAAAACGCAAGGAGCCTTGATTTGTGTTTTATCCAACATTTTCACAGTGAAAACTACTGAGTAGTGTCATAATGTGTGCCATATGCATTATAAGACCATAATGTACATGCTGAAAGTTTTCATAATTATTTGAAGACAGTTGCAAACTAGAGATGGAGATTAACACCATCACTAAATTCCACCTGTAACTTCAGTTCCTAACCGTGAATAAATGTCACAGAGGTTAAAATTTGAGGTTAAATAATAATTGCTACACTTGGAAATAAGGACAAGACATAAAATATAAACAAGGAATGAATGCTCTTTAAATAATTGACTCTAAGCAACAGAGAAAAGAGAGAAACACTGCAAGATAACTTCCTAAAAAGTCTCTTATCCCTAAATCTATTGCTGTCACTTGCCTGCATAATACCTGCAAAATTTCTCATTGTGTTGAGAAATAATCACTTCACACAAATCACCTCCTGCTCCCAGAGCTCAGACATAGGTCACCTCTCTGACCTTGAGACTCAGGAAGCTGAGCGCCTTCTCCATGCACAACTACTCCTTGGGGTGTGTTTTCTATTCCCAAACTAAAGTAGGTCCCTCTTTCATATGCTTCCAAAACCCTTGTCTTGGTCCTTCATAGCATGTGAATAAGTAATTATTTGTTTAATGTCTTTTTCTCCCATTGAATTGCGAGGCCCATGAAAAGTGGAACTAGTGTTGCTATACAGACTGGGTCCTGATTTTCCTTTTTTACAACTATAGCCCCATTATTGAGCATGCTGCCTGGCACATAACAATAAATATTTAATGTAGGCATAAATCAGTGAATGAATAAATGGATTAATTTCCCATGTTTTGTCAACTGAAGGGCTCAGTATGAACTCATCCTTGAGCTAAATCTATCATTGAGCAGGATCCCAGAGTGGGAGCTGATCAAAATCGTGAAAGACACAGTCCCAAATGCCATAACCCAGAATGTTGAAATCCTGAAAGAACAAAGTCTCTAATATCTAAAATCCTGAAAATCATAGTTCCAAATGACCCATATTCCAAAAATATAATTCTGAAAAAAAATTTTTTTTAAGTTGACATTTATGCCGGGTGCGGTAGCTCACGCCTGTAATCCTAGCACTTTGGGAGGCCAAGGCGGGTGGATCATTTGAGGTCAGGAGTTCAAGACCAGCCTGGCCAACATAGCGAAACCCTGTCTCTACTAAAAATACAAAAATTAGCTCGGCGGTAGTGGCATGCACCTGTAATCCCAGCTACTCGGGAGGCTGAGGCAGGAGAATCCCTTGAGCCTGAGAGGCAGAGGTTGCAGAGAGCCAAGAACGTGCCACTGCACTCCAGGATGGGTGAGAAAGTGACACGCTGTCTCAAAACAAACAAAAAAAAAGTTGACATTTATTTATATGTTTTAAGTAGGATTTTTTTGGAGAAACATAAAAACATGACAGAATACATTCTAGGCTGCTTTAGACAATAAAATAGTAAGATAGATATTTTTGCAAGCATAAACACTCAGGTATGCTAACAACAGTTGCATACATATAACAGTTCTGACAGATACTGTGTACATAAAGAAATAGGTAAAAAAGCAAAACACATAAATGCATATTATGATAGTTGATAATTGTGTGCACCCAGCTTTCTATCTGCCATCATCAAAAATACCACACTGGACAACCTAAGACTCTCAATGACAGTGATCAAACACTGCAATATGGAGTCAAGAGCTCCATATTGCTCAAGAGCCAAGAGCTTGAGGAATTTTATTTTCATAAATGCAGATGGACAAAAAGGACAGCTCTTTACTGGGGAAGTTTCAATGTTTTTACATATACACAAAATGCTTACACACAGTCAATGTGATAATGCACTTTTGAGAAGATGAAATTGCAAAAAAATGCATAAAATTAATAAGAACTCTTTAAAAGTCTTTACACAATTTGTATCTCCAGTATTGGAAATGGTATGAAGATAAAAAAACATAGCATAGCAAATTGTAAAAAATGATGCAGACAATTTAAAATAGTAGGGGAAAACTAAAAAAAGAAAAAGACCAAAACAAAAAACTAAAAAGAAAATTTGACATATGAAAAGTGTATTATGGGATAGATTATGGGCAATTGGATGGAGATAGTCTATAAGAGCTGGCCAACTTTCATGATCATTAACTATATTTTGAAGTCTTGTGTCGTGATGAATGGCCACGTTTTTTCTTTCATCATATTGCTTTACTCAGAGAATATGTTCACAATCCCTTTCTATTTAGCACTGCTCTTTCCGAAATCCTTCCATGACTCAGTATACACCAATATGAGCATTACCTATTAAATTTCCTGTCTTCTGTGCCATGCTTCTATGTTGTTTTGTGTATATGGAAATCTATTTTCCATGTACTCAAGTACAGATAACAAATTTGATGGAAGCAATAGTGGTGATCAAAGAGCAACACTATTGTATATTTTCTTACACCATTGTACAAATTAATTATTTTTGACCTGGTTGGTAACTTTGATACCTCCTTCAGGTAAACGTGGTTTTAATTTAAAGCTCCTGGAATTTCATCACCTAAAAGAAATGTCAATGCAGACAAATGATGCCTTTTTTTTTTTTTTTTTTTTTTTTGAGACGGAATCTCACTGTTGTCCAGGTTGGAGTGGCGCAATCGCGGCTCACTGCAACCTCCACCTCCCTGCTTCAAGCAATTCCCCTGCCTTGGCCTCCCGAGTAGCTCTGATTATAGGTGCACACCACCACGCCAGGCTAATATTTTTGTATTTTTAGTAGAGACGGGGTTTCACCATGTTAGCCAGACTGGTCTCAAACTCCTGACCTCAGCCAATCTGCCCGCCTCAGCCTCCCAAAGTGTTGGGATTACAGGCGTGAGCCACCGCACGCAGACCAAATGATGCATTTTTAAACTGAAGTTTTAATCATTGCCATATTGCATGGTCTGTTCATTCATTTGAATTTCCTGCCAAATCTGAATAAAGACAATAACGAGGTTGTCGTTCCACCTAACACGATGCAGCTAACATGACACAGCCCTACAACCAAAAATGAATGAATTCCTTTGCCAAAATTCGGCTTTGGGGATTTCAACATGTGGGATTTTAATCTTTTAGAATTACGACTTTAGGGATCTTACATATTAAGCATATTTATCTCTCTAGAGTTCAACATTCCGGATTACAGTATTCAAGATTGCCCCTTTCAGAATTATAATCCAAACCTCCCCAGAGTCACTCACTTGAATGGTTTTGTAGTCAAAGTAGACTTTTCATTAGCAAGTATGGATTGAGAACACTTTTGTAATTCTGTTACTTAGCATGTTGCCTGATATATAGTAAATGTTTTGTAAATATTGGGTGGCTGATGGATGAATACACGAAAGAAACCAAATCTGGTCATTAGATTTGTCTACAGTTAAATTTATTTGTCCTTTGGAATAAGCATAATCATCCTCATCAAATGAGCTAAATCTATTTACACAGATTTGAAAAAGTGCAGGAAAATTAAAGGATAGAGAAAATAAAAGGAAAAAAAACATATGTTCTCTCTGAGCTCTTAAAGTTGTGTTATCTACAGTACACATTTGGCAGGTATATATTGATGTGTTAGTTAACCTTATGCGTATGTAGGATGTATCGCCCAACTACATTATCAGCTTCTTAAGATATAAAAGCATAACTTATAACTACCTATATCTTACCCTCAACTTCTACTTTTATATCAGCTGACTTAGCACCTGGCATGTAAGAGGTACTCAATAAATGTGGAAAGTAGCATGACTCAGCACTACTATATTCAGCTAAAAGCTGAGTGACCAGTTTATCCTCATGTGCTATAGATAAATGCTAGTTTCATCTCCCTGAGCTTACTTAGCCTTTATCCTGAGGTTCCAGTCTCTGATTGACAGAAGGATGCTGTTCTCTGGGTTGCAACCACTGGTCATAAAGATGGATAAGGAAAAGATAAAAAGTTATCAACTCAGAGCTCAAGTCACTAAAATTCTAAATTGCAGTAACAGTTGTGACCATAACTAAAATAACAGTAAGTTAAAAATGATCATTGCTAGTTGTGATTAAAATACACAGGATTTAACCACTTATTTTGTTCTAATAATTAATTCCGAAAAAGTTTAATATGGAGTCGCAGAAATCCAAAAGAATAAAATACAATATTATCAAGTTTAGAAGTGATAAATTGTTCAATTTTAATTGTTAAAAGTTCTTGGCCAGGTGCAGTGGCTCAGACCTGTAATCCCAGGACTTTGGGAGGCCAAGGCAGGTGGATCACTTAAGGTCAGGAGTTTGAGATCAGCCTGGCCAAAATGGCAAAATCCCATTTCCACTAAAAATACAAAAAAATTAGCTGGGTATGGTGGCATGCGCCTGTAATCCCCACTACCGGGAGGTTGAGGTAGGAGAATGGCTTGAACCTGGGAGGTGGAGGTTGCAGTGAGCCGAGATTACACCACTGCACTCAAGCCTGGGAAGAGAGCAAGTTCCATTTAACAACAACAACAAAAAGTTCTTATATGCCAGGCATAGTGGCTCATGCCTATAATCTCAACACTTTGGGAGGCCAAGGCAGGAGGATCATGTGAGCCCAGATGCTCAAGACCAGCCTGGGCAACATGGTGAGACCCCATCTCTACAAAAAATTTAAAAATTAGGCAGGCATGGTGGCACGTGCCTGTAGCCCCAGCTACATGGGAGACTAGAGTGGAGAGGATTGCTTTAGCCCAGGAGATTGACGTTGCAGTGAGCTATGATCACACCACTGCACTCCAGCTTGAGCAACAGAGTGAGATCCTGATTCAAAATTTAAAAAAATAAAATAAAATAAAATAAATCTTACAAGAAAAAAAAATTGTTTAAGGAATAAAGCACTAGATTCCATCAAGACCAAGTAACTGGAAAGGGAGAGAGGAAGGAAAAAAGGATCTACAAAAGAGTGCAAGATTCTCAGATTTCGCCAGCCTTTGACCTTGTTGCTCTGCTCACTTCTCAGCACTGAACAGCCTATCACCTGCAGATTTAGCTCAGCTGGATGTTTGAGCCAACCCTGCATACCTGTACAAAGCTGGATTAGCCAGTGTACTAATCTCCTTGTGCCTAGGCATGAGATGTAGCACTCCATCAATAAAGACTATTGAGCATGCACCTGCCTCCTATACTATATATGAGTTATGCTGTAGTAATATATACATCATAGGACATACATAAGGATATATTTTTTTAATCTTCATTGGCTTTTATATGCAATCCTAGAATTGGGAAATACTTCATTCTATGCAATAGAATGAATGTTCCCAAGAGAATAATTTTTTTGAAGAATGAGATAGTGACCCAGATAGCCCAGTCAGTAGAGCATTAGATTTTCAAAGAATGAGACAAAAACAAATGTAAACAGCAGTTCTATAATGTCCTTTCTTCACTCCTGTGAATCACTGCATACTCCCTGAGACAAATACTCTTAGCTTCAAGACCTTGGGTGAAAGTTGCTCTTGCAAGCCTCCCTTGTATTTTTCTCGTCTGGGTGACTGCTTCTGCCTTGGCTTCTTGATTTGCCCTCTGGTTTCCTCCTCCTACTTATCCACCAAGGGCTGCCATTGTCTTCTGAACCTACTCATCTGGACTCCTAAAACTCTGATTTTTTGTTGTTTGCAATCCCTTACTCCTGGGAGCATGGACCTTGCTCTTAAACCTCAGTCACAGACCAGGGCTTTGACCTGCAAACACAGAACACCTGCAACCACCAGGGTGCCACAAACCCCGCTGTAGCATTGGCTCTATATGGAAATTCATGCTGTCGTATCAAACCCTTCAGAGTGCTTGGCTACCACAATGCTGCTCCTCAGGAAGTAAAACGAGTTCTTCAAAGAAAGCAACCATTTAGTGTTTCTCGTATCAGCAACGTGTACTCTCCTTTCTCTACTCCTGAGTCACATAATATACAAGCAGGGCTGTGTCAATCTGACAGACTAAAGCAGCACAAATCAGAGTGTTTATTATTATAATACATGTCTCATATACCTTTGGTGTTGGCTATATTGACTTTCCTCTTAATCATTAGCATACTAATTAAATAAATATTCATTTATTACCACATTTTAGATTAGATTGGCTTTTGCCTCTTATTGCCATCTGGTCTATCATCTTCCGCTGCAGTCTCTTTTAAATATGTAATGTAAGCGTTATAAAACTCTGTGAAAATATACTAACCAATGCCACAGTTAAACAAAAGCTTTTAAAGAACAAGAAAATTCCTTTGTTGGTCTTCCTGAAGTTTCAGTCAGCTGTGTGTGATATTAACAATTAGACTAATCTGTAATGTTCAACAGCCCTAAAGTCACAGTGTGATTTTTATTCTCTGAAATCAGGAGTGAGAGGCTCAGAGGTCTGGCCTCAGCTTCTCTTCTCATGCTTAGATTGTGTTATTCTTGAAATTCTCCTTTGATAAGATTCTGTTATTCTTATCAAAGGAGAAAATGTGATAAGCAGATTTAAGATAATCTTATGTCTAAAGAGCTATGTGTAAGGGTCATGAAGTATGTCTAGATTTTATTATCTCACAGGAAGTGTTGCAATAAATAAAGGCAGGAATAAAGTGTCTTTTACATATATACAAAAGGAGCAGCTCCAAAACAGTTCTAAAACAAAATCTAAGTACAAAGCATTCTAAACAGCATAACTATTACTAAATTGACACAAAGGAACATTGAGAATGAAAGTATAATCATATTTCATAATTGCTTTACATCTCACCTTATAAACCAGGGAATTGGAAGAAAAATCCAGGGCTAGGTAAAATCATAGCATGAAAGGTAAAAATAAAAAAGAAACATTCACCAATGCTGCATTGTTTCAACAAAGAATAGTTCATTATTGGAGAATATTAGTAAAACAAACACTTCCAGTTTCATCATTATATTTTTCAGGTCTAGAATTTCTAGTTCAATCTCTTTCAAATATGCAGGATTACTTTTTATGGTTTTTGGTTCCTTGACAAAATGTTTAAGTCTGAGTTTTCTCTTCATAAGCATAATATAAATGTTTAAGTCCATTTGCTTTTGATAATTCCACTATCCAGGTAACTCATGGCTCTGTTTCTGTATTCTGTTGTTTATGGAGGTTCTCATTCATGTTTTCTTGTCTCCTTGTGTGACTAGTTATCTTTAATGGTGTAATAGATGTCATAATTGGGAAAAAAAGACTTTACAGTAATAATTTGAGGCTGAGGATGATCTTTCTCTTCCTCCAAGGAAGATCTTTTCATTTGTTTCTGCTGGGAAGCCAGATACAAGCAATCTAAAATCCATTTGATCAAATGCAGACTTTCAGAAGTTTTGGGGCTCCCAGAAGACTTGAAGCCTGCTTAGGAGCCGTGAAAATGATAGTTTGTGCCTGGTTCACTCTCACTCCTAGAATGCAGCCCGTTGGTTCCCCATCTTCAATCTGGGTATTTTTACAGATCACCCTTGGGATCACTGGTCTCCAGCTTTGATCCCCTCTCCCCTGGGAAGCTTACGAGCACTGCTCAGCCACCTGTTCTGGATTGGCAAATGCCCCTCCAAGCAGAAGTCATCCCAAAAGCCAGACTCAAGTTTCTGAATTTCTGTCTTCTTTCAGGTCTTGCCAAGGTAGTTCTTTACCATCTTGTCAGTATTTGGATATTTTTAGAAAGATTTTTAAATATCTCACCCAGCTTTTTCAATGTCAATAAGAATGCTGATCCAAATTACCTAGTCTAACATTTTTAAAAGGGCAGAAACCTAGCCATACTTCAATTTTAAACACCTGCTGAAAATGGAATGGGAAAGCAAGCAGCCAGTAGATATCACTGTTCTTTTAAACAACTATTGACCAACTAATATATGTCACAGTTTTACTTAATGATATGTAATTCTGAATAAATTATTCACACAATTTTTAAGATGAATCTTATTCAAATCTTTATTAAAAGTATAAATAAACCTCCATATATTAACAATATTATTCACTCAACAAATATTTATTGAGCATCTATTATGAGTCAGTCACATTTTAGGCGCTGGGGATATATCAGTAAAGAAAACAGAAAAGTTCCCTGCCCGTGTGGTGCTTGTATTCTAGTAGTAATATAAGACAAAATATTTAACATGTAAAACAGTAAAGTAGATGGTATATTATATATTGTTCTATAGTATATTAGAAGGTAATGAGTATTATAGAATATAGTAGAGCTGACTAAGATATTAAAAGAGTCAGGAGAAAAAGAAGGTTTACAATTTTTCTGTAGATTGGACAGAGTAAGCTTCATTGAAAAGATGAAATGCGGCTAGGCTTGAAGGTGAAGAAAAAGTTGCCCATGTGGATATCTGGGGGCAGATGGAATGACCAGTGGGGGGACACTAAGTGTGACTGTGTCCATCCTGATCCTGAAACATCTGGGAAGCCATAGCACTGGAGTAGAATGAGAAAGTGAAAGAGGAGGTAAGGAGAAAAGAATGAGTTAAGACAGGTAATGGGAGGCGGAGGGTAGGGACAGGTCTTATACAGCCTTCAGGGCTGCTGTGAGAACGTCAACTTTTCATTGCACTGAACACAGAAGCGATTTGATCATTCTGGCTGGGGTGTTGAGGATTTGTGGAAGGAAAAACAGAAGACGAGATAAGAGCCCATTGCACTAACAGAGGTTACGTAGTCTCAATATGCTTCTGATGTATTTTCAAGGTAGAATCCATGAGATTTGTACAGATTAGATGTGGAATGTGAGAAAAAGAAAGAATGTAAGTATGCATTTCCATTATTTTTAGCCTGAGCTACCAGAAGGATGAAATTGCCATCTACTGACAAGGCAGAGAGTAGAGCAAGTCAGGGAAGAAGACTGGGAGTCCAGTTTGGGTTGAGTTTGAACATGTCAACCAAACAAAGGAAGTTGTACATCCAAATTAGATATACAAATTGAAAGATAAGGCGAGAGACCTGAACTGGAAATATAAGCCTGGTACTCTTAAGCTAACAGTTTATATTTAAAGCCATGAGACTCAATGAGTTTCTCAAGGGAATAAAAATAGAGAACAAAAATGTCAAAGACTTAGCACTAGAACATTAAAGGTCCCAATACCATTCATTTATATTGTTTGGAGATATAAAAAGAAAAATACTGAATGAAGGACAACAGAAGGACAATTTGAGAACAATAAGAGAGAATATACAAAATCAGAAACATAGAGGAAGTGTGGCCAGTAATTATTCACCCTCTGGCAATCCCTTGGCAGATGCTATACCTCTCTCCACACTGTTCCTTGACTTTCTTGGAGCTAGAAGTAGATGTCATTTAGTGAGGCAAGCCAAGACCATCAATATCCCACACCTCAGAAGTTTTCTACAACACAAAAGGAGATTTTTCAGAATCATTAGATACAGGAGAGACCAAAAATAAGTTTTCATCTACTGACTCCACAGTCATGTAAAAAAATGTGATAAGGCTGAACCTCATCTCCAGTATCACTCAATGTCCCTCCCTCTATAGCTCCCTTCCATCTAATGACACCAAATCTTCAACCCACTGGGTACCCAGTGACTTCAAACTAATATCTCAAATACTCTCATCTCCATCAAAATTTACCTGTTCTGAGTTTTAGGACATCAGACTTATCCTTCACTAGATAACAAAGATGCTATCATCTGAGAGTGATTTAGTGTGCAATTTCACTCCAAAACTTTTGCACTTGATAGCAACTTTCAGAACTACTCCACTGATTACAGTGGACTGAATGTTTGTGTCCTGCCAAAATTCATATACTGAAATCCTATGTGATGGTATTTAGAGTTGGGGACTTAGGAAGCTGATTAGGTCATGCACACTGAGCTCTCATGAATGGGATTAATACCTTTTAAAACGGACCCCATAGAGCTCTTCAGCTCTTTCCCACACATGAGGACAGCAAGACAGCCATCTATGGACTAGGATGAGGGTCCTCACCAGACACTGAATCTGTATATACACAGTATCTTAATTTTGGATTTCCCAGCCTCTAGAATGGTGAAAAATAAATGCAAGCTATTTAAGCCACCCAGTATATGGTATTTGATATATATATATATATATATATAGCAACCAAAATGGACTAAGATACTGATTAAACTGAATGAGATGTGGAGTTTTTTGAAACCATGGCAAAGCTTCACTAAAGAAATGAATGGAGGGATGAGCATACGTCCCCACAAAAGGTCTTGCCTGGAGCTGTTCACAGCGAATGCTGCTAATCACCCTGGCCAGCTGATCCTGGGCAGTCCCCTTCTTAGAATACCTATGGGACATTTTAACTGGAGATTTCCTATGAGCAAAATGAAACCACTTGACAAACACTGAGCTCACATTATGAAATGAATGTGAGGACAGGTGTTATACAGCCTTAAGGGTTGCTGTGAGAACTTCAACTTTTCATTGCACTGAACACAGAAGGGATTTGATCATTCTGGCTGGGGTGTTGAGGATTTGTGGAAGGAAAAACAGAAGATGAGAGTTAAGAGCCCATTGCAGTAACAGAGGTTATGTAGTCTCAATATACTTTTGATGTATTTTCAAGGTAGAATCCATGAGATTTGCACAGATTACCAGTGAATCTGGACATTGATTTCGTTTAAGCATTAAGTAGTATCATCTGAAATGGTCTGTTTTAGGTAAAAAAATAAAATCAAACATTGGCCTTTTCATTTGATTCAATCTAATAGACATATGTACATGTTTATTTTAATACACAGACATAACTATTTGTGGTTTTGTTGGCAAAGTCTAACTATTTTTCTTACCATTTGTGACTACATAAATCTGCATATCACTGGAATTATTGCTGGAGACATGTGTCTCTTTCAATGTGAATGAACTCAGCAAAATGTGTTCTACAAAATCCCTTCTGCCACTGGTATGGTGGAGGTCTTAGGGCTAATTATTTCAAGCCGACTTCAGCCTGTTAGACTCTTACCAACACTAAAAAGCCCTTCTTGCAATCCTGTTTGACCCTTTCAAGCCCATTTCATAGATGTGATAAGTGTTCTCATCTTAGCATCACTGAATGCAACCTACTGCTTTAAGTTTCTTTCCTTACACGCAACAATGTAATTTTGCTGCTCTGACTAGAAGGACATCAATGGATCCTCATACTGTTGTTGGTTGTTTTTTTTTTTTTTTTTCCCTGAAAAGGAGGATCCTGCTTCTTAGCAGTTGTGTAACCTTTGTCAATTCCCTGTGATAGACACTGAGTAGATGCTCATCACACCTGTTTCCTCTTCTTCCCAGAATCACAAAGTGCTAGGCTTCCTTGAAATTAGGGGTGGCCATGTTGCTTAGTGAAATGTGAGTAGAAATGGAGTATGTCACTGCTGGACACAGCAGTTAGGAACAACCACTACTTCTCCACTTTCTCTCTGACCTCAGCTCCCAGCCAGGTGCAGACTCCATGGGCGGATTCTGTGACCCTAAGGTTGATGGAACCACTAGATGAAAAGAGTCTGTGTCACAAAAGACTCTGTGATCCTCTCACTGGATTGAGTGAGAAACCACCCTTGATTGTGTTAGATGACACAGATGTTGGTGATATTAACAGCACTTAGCTTACTGTGTCTAATAAACTCCCTAATATTTTATTTCCTCATCTGTAATTTTTTGAAAATAACAGAACCTACCTTGTAGGGTTGATGTTAGGATTAAATGAGATAACAAATGTCAAGTGCTTGGCACAGAGTAAAGCTATATAAATGGTGGCTACTTTGTAATTACCATCATTATCATCACCATCATCGTGATCTCTCTCTCATATTTTGGAGGCAACATTTTCTATGTTCCTAAAAATAGCCCAGGGTTCAGAAAATAACTTTTCTGCAGTGCTCAATGGACAGCATACTTTCAAGACCCAATACATCTGACCCACATCGTAGTGTAAGAGCAAAGCTAATGGGATATTGATAAGTCTTTTCTGGCTCAGAACAGTTTTCATTGGATAAGGTTAGATTTTAATGGCTATCATTTACTGAATAATTAAAATCATTATTTTTAGTTTCTCTTGGGCATGCATATGTGGATAATCCTCTTAGAGATACCATCTGATATAATTTGTTTGCTGTAATTCACATGTGTAGCAAGAAACTTTACACACCATGCATGTTCTAACAATGCTTGTTGATTGACTAAGGGGGCATTTCTTTTTTCAGCCTCAAGTTTCCTAATGATTTCCTAAAATTTATGTTCACCAGCTCCTTTTTTCAATGAAATATTATTTGTCACTTCAATTAATATCAACAGAACACATCTATTTTTCCAACTGCAGTTTATCAACACATCATGAGATAGTAAGTATGAATATACAACAGCATAGATTATAGCACCAATGATTAGATTTAGGTAATTCATTCGCATTAGCCAACTTCACAAACAAATTTGTGTTAATCATCAACTGTAACTTTATAAATTATACAAGTAGTTCTTCCTAAGGAAAAATATTATTTAAGCAAATGTTGAAAGGAAAAGAAAAATAAAAACCCAAGTTCCAAATAGAAACAAACAGACTTCTAATATACTCTCCAAAAGTCCCTAAATGGGAACTTCCCAATTATATAATATTACTTTGCATGTATTAAGTCTTCTCTTTATCTCTATACACAACTTATCTGAGCACACACTGGGGCATCATGGCTTGTGTCGAAACCACAACAAATGTCAAGGGTCACAGGCTTGCTTTACATTTAGCTAACTACTTAAGTGTACAGCTTAATTAGCAATCGTGTTTCATTTTGCCACACCTTTTCCTAAAAGTTTATAAACACATGTACAAGAAATTACTTAAATAATCTTGCTGAGGAAGTTAAGACTACAAACCAATTTAAAATCTTGACTGTTTGCATCAAGCAATTCCAGAAAACCAATTTATCTGAATATGCAATTGGCTCATCTGGGCAAATAACTTTTCTACCAGCACACAATTTGCTCACTTGAGCCAAGAGCTTGCTTTTTATGCAACAGTTCAACTACAAGGAATCATTTTAAGACCTTGCTGTATCCCCCAAGACTAAATTACTATGTCACCTATTTTGCCAAATTTCAATCTGTTCCCACCTTGAAATATCTACCTTAATTTACTTGCATCTACTAACCAAGACTTTACACATTTATGGCCTGATCCTTCAGCCCCTTCCTAAACAACTACAATTGTCCATTAATGCAGTAAGTTTAATAAAGTATTGCTTGATCAATAGCTTATGCCAGTTGTCTTTTGGAGAGCCAGAAACCAATAATCTGGTAAGAAATAAAATACACAATATCCCATTTTTCTCTTAAAGTCAAAAGGAAATTTCTCTAAATGTTAAAAAGTTAATATAGTGCTATAAAATTAGCCTTTAAAATTTTACATAATATAATGGGATTAAGCAAGTATTCAGAGAAAAATAGCCAAACAGAAATAGGGGGAAACATTTAAACGAAGCCATTGAAGGGGTTGAAAAGAACAACAAATAGTGTGAAGTCCTGAACACTTTCTAAAGATTAGTCACAAATTTTGCTCTGAGCTTCCTAGCAACCAGTGCAAAAAGAGAAACATGATCAGTGACATAAGTCACAATGTTCATGACTGTAACATTGTAAACAATGCCCAGATCAATGTCCTTACCCTAAAACAAATATAATAAATTTCACAGGGCTATTGATTTTAACCTCCACGAATTTTTTTAAATTAATTCTCAATGGGACAAATGTCAAAATAAAAGATCATAATAACTTCTAACAAGTCTGTACAAACTTGGGCATGACCACAATGTAATGCTACTATTTCAAGATAGGTAGAGTTGGGTTAATAAAACACTTCCTAGAAGATTGATTTGGAGTGTGTTTTTAAAGGCTATAAATGAACCAGGATGGTAGATGTTTCTAGGCAAAGCATGATGGGAAATGTATGAGAATGAGTGATCCAAGAGGTGAGAAGAACAAGAAAATTCTTTTGACAAGAAGAGAATGGAATTTGACAGGAGGGTCTGTTAAAGAAGGCAGGAGGGAAGGAAGGGAACGGGTTCCTGTTGGATGGGAGGGGTGGGGGAACTGTAATAACAGAGGATCTCTAAACACTCTCAGCGATACTTGGTATTTGATTCATTGCATATTAAGAAATAGAGAAAAGAATTAACAAAGAATATAACAGGAGAGCACGTTGGTTAGTGCTAGTGGTTAGTGAATCACTCTAACTGAAACCCACAAACAATCGAACGAGTAAAATCAAGAAAGAAGAGACTCATATGTAAGAAGGATTCCATGGTCCAGCTGAATTCAGCTCTGTCACTGTCACTTTCCTTCTAGTTTGATCAAGGGGAGAGCAGGAGAAAGGGCACAGGGGTTGGGGAGATGTCCTGAATCTTATATCTTATCTGTGTTCACAGTGTCCAACACAAGAATGGCATGAAACCTACATTCAGATTTCAGTTTGTTGTCAGGAAAAAGTACAAAATTCAATCATTTAATTAAAATATTTATGGTGACATATTTTGTAAATGAGTGGATGGTGAGGTAAAGAAAGGGCAGCATGAAATATTAATCCCAAATATTGTACTAGAGAACAAAAAGAGAATGGTGGTTTGAACAGGAAAGGCAAGTTCAGTATTGACTGTATCTACAGAGGTTATTTGTCATGTTGTTTCAAGTGGCAATGAATCAAGTATTTGCATTCTTATGGCAAAACTGTACTTTGGCAAAGAGAAATAGACAAGAATTATAGATAAAAATCATGACATCATCTGCATACAGACACTAAATTTCAGAGAATTTATGATCTTTTTAAAGAAGAGAATAGAAATGGAGAATAGTAATAAAATTTAGTTTAACAAAAGGAACACTTGATTGGGAGTCAAAAAAAACTAGGCTTTGGATCTCACCCTCAATGCTAGTTCTCTCTCAGATTTCTGTTAAGTCTCTTCTGTCCTTGGTCCAGGTTTCCTCAACTGTAAAATGAGGATGAGGAAGATGAGCTCAGTAGTTTTTTAAATGTGCAGGTGCCAGGGATTTCTCGAAGGAAGGTAAGGCCAACAGGTCAGGTCTCAGGCCCAAGACCCAAACGTGTTGTTAGCAAAATAGATCTACTCTTTTCGTTTGTTTGTTTGTGTTTGTTTTTGCTTCTTGAGAGGGGATCTTACTCTGTCAATCTTAGCTCACTGCAACCTCTGCCTCCCAGGCTCAAGTGATCCTCTCACCTCAGCCTATAGGTGTGCACCACCATGCCCGGATAATTTTTTGTATTTTTGCAGAGGTGGGGCTTCGCCATGTTGCCCAGGCTGGTCTCGAACTCCTGGGCTCAGGTGATCCTCCCAGCTCAGCCTTCCAAAGTGCTGGGATTGCAGGTGTGAGCCACGTACCTGGCCTTACTCTAACTTTTGCTGTAACAAGAGGCTCTCATGCATGAATTCTTTAGAAGAAAGAGACCTACTACTTTCAAAAACCTGAAAACCCACTGGACTACATCATTTCTATTGCCCTCACATCTCCAATAAATCCCATTAAAGTCAGTAACATATTTGAGCAAGAAGTGTAAGCAGGTACTACTATCACTTCCATCTTACAGACTGGAAACAAACAGAGGAGAATGAAGCAAATTCTCATTGATGGCAATGCTGAGACTAGCATCTAAGTCAGCTATCAAACCAGGGTTCATATTTCCAAAAACATTAAAGCACTTTCCTTTAAAGTGGCTCATGCCTGAAATCCCAGCACTTTGGCAGGCCAAGGTGAGCACATCACCTGAGGTCAGGAGTTCAGCCTGACCAACATGGAGAAACCCTGTCTCTACTAAAAATACAAAATAAGCCAGGCGTGGTGGGGCATGATTGTAATCCCAGCTACTTGGGAGACTGAGGCAGGAAAATGGCTTGAACCTGGGAGGCTGAGGCTGTGGTAAGCCGAGATAGTGCCATTGCACTCCAGCCTGGGCCACAGGAGTAAAACTCCATCTCAAAAAATAATAATAACAACAACAATTCTATGCCATGATTCACTTATGTCACAAACAGTATGCAAACAGGCACATGATGAAGTCATTTTACATAAAAACATGCATCTGCATTGCAGCAATATGCTTAGAATCTATGGACATCTATAATTAAGACAACTCCAAAAGCACTCTATTTTTACTTCCTAAATATAGGTTTTTCCCTCGTTTTTGGCCTTCTCTGAACTGCTCCACCTCCTTTTCAGTTTGAGTTCCTGTTACTATATGACTCTGCATCCTGTAACTACAGTTTGATGAATCACAAAAAAATGCTACTTGACACAGAAAATTCACAGTCCACAGTTTTGTCAGGGTAAATTATGTAAAATGTAGCTGCTGTACAGAATTAACATTTGATGAATATGTTGGTCTTTTATTTTTTAGGAATCAATTTAATTTAAGTGGGATTATCACTACTGAGCCAAAATGAACCATAATTTACATAATAATATGATAAAAATATTAAGAATGGTTGTGATCTTTAAGGTATATTACATTGTATCTGAAATTATTTAAGTAACTAGAATTAGCAAGACTGAGTATGTGGTTGTTACAAAGATGGGCTCTGAAGCCAGACTGTCTGTGTATGAGCCCATTCTCACACTGCCATGAAGAAATACCTGAGACTGGGTAATTTATAAAGAAATGATGTTTGATTGACTCACAGTTCTGTATGGCTGGGGAGGCTTCAGGAAACTTATAATCATAGCAGAAGGCACCTCTTCACAGGGCAGCAAGAGAGAGAATGAGTGCCAAACAAAACCATCAGATCTCATGAGAATTCAATCACTATCAGGAGAACAGCACTGGGGGAACCGCCTTCATGATTCAATTATCTCCACCTGGTTCTGCCCTGGACCCATGGGGAGTATTACACAATTATCTCCACCTGGTCCTGCCCTTGACCCATGAAGAGTATTACACAATTATCTCCACCTGGTCCTGCCCTTGACCCATGGGGAGTATTACACAATTATCTCCACCTGGTCCTGCCCTTGACCCATGGGGAGTATTACACTGCAAGGTGAGATTTGGATGGGGACACAGAGCCAAACGGTATCAGCCTGTAATCCCAACTCTGTCATTTACTAGCTGTGTGACATTAACCTAGTTACTTAACCTCTCTGTGCCTCTGTCTCCTCTTCTTTAATATGAGAATATTAAGGATTCAATGAGCTAATTTATGTTGTGCCTAACTCATAAATTCTGAGTGTAAATTTAAAAATAAATTGTCAGAAAAACAATTCCAGCTTGTCTAAGCCAGCATTACTTGGTATCTCTCTTACATACACAAAAACTTATCCTAATTAGAGTAGCCTACTTACACAAACACGAACTTGCTGGAAAGGGAATATAGCATTTATCATACATACACAGGACACCAATTTTCAATGGAAAAAGAAAAATTTTCAATCAAACAGCATCAGCTTTCAATTTAAAAATTAGCAGTTTTTTCTTCTTTCCTTTTCTCCCTCCCTCCCTTTCTGAAGAATTCAATCTGAAAAGCGTTAGCTCTAAAAGAGTAAAGTAGGAATCCGGGTGGTCCAGTTGGGAGGTACTGGGAGGCCTTCCTATGGAAAAAAAGAGTAACTTAGCACAAAAGCCTAAGTAAGGGGTGCTGTGATGTGGGAAATGTGTTAAGATGTAAAGGTGGTGGTGAGTAAGAAGATTTGACACATATCAGAAGGATGGGTCAAATATGTAAACATATAGAGGATAATAGGGCCAGGAAGAAAACTAGAATGAACTCTGTGTGACTGGATTCGAATTTTAAACATTGATGTGAACTCAGGGTTTTCAATATAGATGGGCACTTATAGATGTAAGTGTAGTGAACGTGTGTTTGTACATATCTGCATATATTCCCTAGCTTCTCACTGAAAGTCTGCGAGATGAGCCTGAAGCAACTTGCTGTGTCAAATCATAAGAAAGTACTTAAAGAATGATGATGGGCACACATCAAAAGGACACGAAAAGGGACCCTGCTGAACAAATCTGGGATCATGTACCAAAATAAATAACAATAGTAATAGATTGTAGACCATTAAATGAAACAATCCATGAGCCTATTCTGATACAAATAAATAAATGGGGAGCTGAGAAAGCTTTTCCTTACAATGGGATGTCGCCTGAGGAATGTGAAAGGAATTATGGAATGCAAAAATCACAGTTTGGTATTCATGATAATAGTAACTCAGCCAAGAAACACCAATGGATGCTAAAACTAGTGGGTGAAAGTTTTATGAGGAATGGAATATTTAGATAGTCTCGAAGTACCTCCCTGCAAAATACTGACTGATTGGCAAGCGGGTAAAGAGTAACTTTACAATGGATCTGACAGCATTTTAACCAAGAAATCAAGGTTAACATGACCAGCAATGAGACAAATAAGATTTTGTACCATCTGATAGAATGCGGCAAAAACCCAGCATCAATTCTGAGATAGTCCTTCCAAAAAAACATGTCACCTGAATCTAAACATGAGGAATTATCTGACAAACACTAGCTAATGGACATTCTACAAAATAACTGGCCTATAATCTTCCCAAGTGTCAAGATCAGGACACTTAAGGAAAATATGAGTTGTTCCAGATTTTAACAGTCAAAAGACACGACAACATGATCCTGAGTTGAGTCCTTTTTCTAGAAAGGATGACAGCGGCGAATAGGGTTTGTGGGTTCCATGGCTAAATCCTTCCATCTATGGTGATGGAGGTTAGGGAGGAGAATACCCTGGATTGGAGGAAATACTCGTGACATCCAGGGGTAATCCTTTGCATCATGTTAGCCAGTTGCTCTCACATGATTCAACAAAGAAAAACTCTACTACTCTCAACACTTTTGTGTAAATCTGAAATTATTTCAACTGAAAAAAAAAAAAGGCACAACCAAAACCAGGTGCTGTGGCTTGCATCTGTAATCCCAGCACTGTGGGAGGCTAAGATGGGAGGATCACTTGAGGCCAGTAGTTCAAGACCAGCCTGGTTGACATAGTGAGACCCCATCTATTTAAAAAAATCAAATATTTATTGTGAAAAGAGTAAAAACTGTATCTATCTTTAAACGATATCTTCATGAGCCTGTTGTCACAATTAAATGGGTTAATAACCACAAAGCATTTAGCACAATTCCTCGTCTAGGATAAGACCTTAAAAATAGCACAATATATTATAATATTCAATCACAGACACACATATTCTCTATCCTCCTGGCAAATGAGTATGATCAGGAAAGTGAAATGAAAGGATTCAATCAGATGGTTGGAATCGTTACCACCACAAAGCAAATGTCAGAACCAGATGACCTTGAGGCACCATTTGTACTTAATTATGTCTGGTCCCATAGTGCTAATTAACATATTTCCTCAGCCCTTTCATAAGCAGCCTCCTGATTAAAAATCATTTACTAGGCACAGTGCAATGTATACCACACCACCAAAGCATTATCAAGTCTTGATTAAACATTGTGCTTTTCCGGTTTCTCTCGTACCCTTATCTACTCTCACGCTGACCTGACGAAGCTGATTTGAACTGTCTCTCACCCAAGGGCACTGAGCAAGTTGATGGCAGAGACAAGAGCAAATACCTTGAGACCCACTGACCTTGTTTCTCTTACTGGTTCCAAATGACCAGCTCAACTTACCAAATTTGAGGATAAAGCTCTAACTCGGCCAAGTTTTTATAACGATAGGAACCCTGGCTTGATTTGTCCCTTTTCAACTTCAATTTTGCACTTAGTTCCAGATCCAGAAATATCCCTGGTGCCTAATGCAGCATTTTGAATATAATCATACAAGACTCATCCTATACAGAAAGCTAAGTACCTTTATGTTCAAACTGTCATTGTTTCAAATTTTAAAAAGGAAAAGAAAGAAAAATGCAAGCCACTCAGACCTGGTATGTCATTCTCCTCACACCGCCTCATTCCTGGCGCACACAGTTCACTTTGACATCGAGGGGCGCTCTGCCAGGAAAGAGCCACATGGACTGCCGGAGGGAATCACAACCTGACCCTCTCATCTCCTGCTCTTCCCCTTCTCCTGGGCTTCACTGCCAGCTTCACAAACAGTTAATTGCCTTTTCATGCAAAGAGTTTGACAGCCACTCTCCCACAAACCGCACTAAAATCTTACCCCCTGTATGGTTTGTGGAAAAAAACTGTTTCCATTTTTAGGAGAGCATAAGACCTGGCCCATTTTATTTAGAAATTAATAATAATCCTGAGAGCTCTCTTTTCTCTGTTCTGGAAGAGCAGTGAAGCAGCTCTGAAATGAAGCATTTACTACTGAGCGTGCCAGGACAAAAACAGATGGACCAAAGAAGTTTAGATGGATGCATCTGAAAAATTGGATGACCTTTATTATACCCCAAAACTTATAAAAAATTAGAAGAGCAAAACTTCCATTTGCCAGCAAGATTCTCTCCAATTTATAAACTTCACATTGTGGATCCAGGCACAGGAGGTAAGGCCCACACCATTGTCTGGAGAGCCAGACACCATCATCTCCCAGCGGCCAGCAAAGCAGCCCCCCTCGATCTCCTTACCTGAAAAGTCTAGAACACTGTTCTGTTCATCAATTACTACCTCCTCCCACCAATAGAAAGGAAGGTTAAGGGGCTCAGCTCACAGTCACATCTTGAGATTCCTGAGTCTGAGCTATGGCAAAAGATTGGTACGTTTCATTAGAACACCATTCAAATGAGACCAAAAATTGGCTTAACTCAGAGGTGGGCCAGCAGACTTCATGCTGCTACCTTTTCCCATTGAAGCTACTCACCTCACAGATTTACCCACTATCAAAATGATGTAAGAAATTGCAGATTTATAGAGTGTAATTGGTTGAGTACAAATCCAGCATCAATTACAAAATCCATTACAGTATCTGCTGTATCAAGGATGAGTCAGTAGCATGTAATCATGTATATGTTTTGCACATAAATAAGCTAGAGAAAATGTTCACTTCATGGTCTGAATAATTCCTAAACCATGCATAAAATGTACCATTGAGAATTTATGATAGAAACAGACAAGGCTCACCCAAACCCACCTCTGCTCTGCTTTTGGCGTATGGGAGAATTACACTCCTCTGCCACCTTTGTACTTGTATAGGGCCACGTGAGTAGTTGTAGCCAGTGAGTTACAAGAATGCGTCATTTCTGAGGTAGAGCATACAACTGCTGGAGTGAGACCTTCCATCTCTTCTCTTCCTCAGCCATAGCACCTTGCTGATGGGTGGCATCATAAGTACAGTGAAACTTGAAGGAGAGTCCCCTCAACCCCCACTCAATGTGCAATCAACATTTTTTTCTCAGCAGGGCACAGTGGCTCACACCTCTAATCCCATCACTTTGGGAAGCTGAGGTGGGCAGATCACCTGAGGTCAGGAGATTGAGACCAGCCTGGTCAACATGGCGAAACTCCATCTCCACTAAAAATACTAAAATTAGCCAGACATGGTGGTACGCGCCTGTAGTCCCAGCTACTCAGGGCTCCGATGATGCTTGAGAATCTCTTGAACCCGGGGGGCAGAGGTTGCAGTAAGCCCAGATCTCACCACTGTACTCCAGCCTGGGCAACAGAGCAAGACTCTGTCTCAAAGAAAAAAAAAAAAGTTTTTTTCTGTTTTAAGCTTCTGAGGTTTGGGGGATATTTATTACTGTTACCCTGTTACCAAGGCTTACATTAGAAACTTTGCCTGCATGTTTCTAAATGTCCAACTCAAATCTATTCCCCAACCTGACATGACTTGGCAGAAACAACGCCAGGCATTACAGATCCCCAAAGAAGTAAGAGGTATACGTCAGACTTTCCAGGAGAACCTAGCGGCAACACCAAGGCCAGGGAGCAGAGTCATCTACGTGTGCACATGTAGGAAGCTTCTCAAGGCCTGAGGTAAGCAGAGGTAAGGAGTATATCTACCTAGGCAGACATCAAAAAGAGGAAACAATTCAAAGTCCAGGGAGAGACATAGAGTCTAAAACCACGCACCACCAATGTGGTTAGACACTAGCCTAACTCTATGAAATTTCACCATTTTTGCCATTTTTGCCTGCTGTTTCAGATGTCTCATTGGCGCCAAAGCACACTCAGGGACTCTCTCTCTCTCTATCATTCTGTGCTACCCTAAAAAGCACCATCTGAACTGTGACAACAAAAAGAAGCCCCCAAATCTTTTTAATTAAAATTTCTCAGAATCCTATGAATTCTACAGATTTACTTTTTTTATTAATTTGATTCAACTTATTTGTTAAATATTATCCAGACAAGAATCCTTAACAATCTCTTAAGTCTTTATCTCCTTTTCAAAATAATTGACTCAAATACCAATCACCATTTAATTCATTCTTGCTCCTACTCCAAGTACCCTGTGCATAAGCAATCAAGTCATAGAATCACAATCATTTTAAATCTTAAAGGAGTCTTACAGACTAACACTCACCGCCCCCCCAACAAAAAAACTGGACAAGAAATAAAAGCCAATTTAAAAAAAAAAAAAAAGCTTTTCAATTTATAGCTGTGGTGCTTTTATGCCAGACACTTCTATATCACAAATAAAATAATGAAGCATAGGAGAGGCCACTGTACATTAGTATAAATGCATCAAAAAATATCCTACTAATAATTAAACCAGAATGCAATCTGCTGGTATCCCTCAGGTTTTTTTTTTTTTTATTAATAGCAAGATGTTATCATTTGCTCACATTCTTCTGCTTATTAGAAAATTTGGACTGTAATTTTGGATGCTGAGTTGAAAGAACTAATTAAATGATAAATGTCACTTTTTCTCCCAGCTTACACAACCAGGATTTTGAATAACATATTTATCTATTATGCCAAACCAAGAGAGAAAATATTACTCTTTTGGTCTTTAGAGGAGCAAAGGGGACTCATAAAAAGTGATTAATTTATAAATAAATGGGACTTTTTAAACTGGGATTTTTCAGTTTGCTTTTTTACAAGGTACATTTTTTCTTTTTGAGACACCGTTTCATTTTGTTGCCTAGGCTGGAGTGCAGTGGCAAGGAGCATGATCTCTGCTCACTGCGACTTCTGCCTCCAGGGTTCAAGCGATTCTCCTGACTCAGCCTCCAGAGTAGCTGAGATTACAGACATGTGCCACCATGCCCAGCTAATTTCTGTATTTTTAGTAGAGATGGAGGTTTCACCTTGTTGGCCAGGCTGGGCTTGAACTCCTGACCTCAAGCAATTCACCTGCCTTGGCCTCCCAAAGTGCTGGGATTACAGATGTGAGCCACCATTCCTGGCCACAAAATACATTTTAAAGGCATTCATAATCCTTGAAGCTCATCACAAGCTAATTCACTGCTTTGATAAAATCCTGAATGGCTTTGAATTATCAGTTTCCCCATTTATATAAAGTTTATAGAGGCATATGCATGAAAATCAAGTTTGTTTTACTCAAATAAGACTGTAGTAAAACCTAACCTGGATTCCGAATAATTTTTTTCATCTGTAAAAGTTGTATTTTGGCCATGGTGTTCAACATTCTAGTCTTCTTCCCTCTTCCCATTGCCTACCCAAAAAAGTGAAAAACACACCAATAAATTTAGCCACCAAGAGAAACTGGCAAGTCTTAACAAGTCAAAATATAAACTAGATAATACTTCTCTCCCTCACTTTTATGTCATTGATGTAATCTTGTATCATTCTTCAAATTTTCAACCCCCTTAAAAGAACAGATATTATTCCAGGCATGAACAAACTACCTCAACTCACTGTTAACTGGCATTTTCAGGTAATGGAATATTATTCATAATAGTGAGTATTTGTTGAGAACTGACTCTGAGCTGGTAGTGTTCTAACTGCTGTATTAGTTCATTGTATCATCCAGGATGCCCCTATGAAGCAAGGATTGTGCTTCCTACCTCTGTTCTACAAACGGGGGAACCGCACAAAGACATCATTTATCTTGTCCTGTGGTAGCCTGGGGTTCCAACATGTCACATTAGATCCTGGAGTTGGCCTTAGTCCATACTCTCTCTCTTGTTAATCCAGTACTCCACCCAACAAAGAGTTGTTCCATGGATTTCTCCAATAATTTTCAAAGTCACAATATAATAATTACAGAGCAATAGAACTCTACCTAACTTTGCTTTTCTTCATTGATTTAGAAAACATGGCCGGGCGTGGTGGCTCAAGCCTGTAATCCCAGCACTTTGGGAGGCCGAGGCGGGTGGATCACGAGGTCGAGAGATCGAGACCATCCTGGTCAACATGGTGAAACCCCGTCTCCACTAAAAATACAAAAAACTAGCTGGGCGTGGTGGCGCGTGCCTGTAATCCCAGCGACTTAGGAGGCTGAGGCAGGAGAATTGCCTGAGCCCAGGAGGCGGAGGTTGCGGTGAGCCGAGATCGCGCCATTGCACTCCAGCCTGGGTAACAAGAGCGAAACTCCGTCTCAAAAAAAAAAAAAAAAAAAAAAAAACCATATCAGTACGTTGAAGAATTTCAGGTTCATTCATGATAAAATGGAAATAATAATAAAACCTACCTGAAAGACTTTTTAGATAATTAAGAAAACTTAAATGAAATGCTTTGGCAGAGCCTGGCCAATAGCATGTGTTCAATAAATGGTAGTTTTTTTGTAATTTTTTTTTTTTTTGAGATGGAGTCTCACTGCAGCCCAAGCTGGAGTGCGATGGCACAATCTCAGCTCACTGCAACCTTTGCCTCCTGGGTGTAAGCAATTCTCCTGCCTCAGTCTCTCAAGTACCTGGGATTACAGGCACCTGCCACCATGCCCAGCTAATTTTTGTATTTTTAGTAGAGATGGGGTTTCCCCAACGTTAGCCAGGCTGGTCTCAAACTCCTGACCTCGTGATCTACCAGCCTCAGCCTCACGAAGTGCTGGGATTACAGGTGTGAGCCACCGCACCTGGCCTTATTTATTATTATCTTAATTCTATATTTGCAAGAAAACTTTGAAACCATATAAATTACAATTTGAAGAATGAATTATTGGTTCTTCTTTCTAATAATGCTGCACCATGCATTTAGATCTTCCTTAAAATAAGAGCCTTAAAATTTTGTTGTAAATTGGAATTTTTATTAAAGAAGGCGTATTTTCCCATTGAAGGACATTTTTATTCAGAGATACTTTATTGTCTTCATGTCTGACTAAATTTCAATTAACAATCGCGGTTACATTGTCAACTCTACTCAGGAATCTGAGGCAGGAGGATTGCTAGAGGCTAAGAGTTCAAGACCAGCCTGGGAAACATAGCAAGACCCCATGTCTAACACATTTTTTTTTAATTAGCTGTGTGTGGTGACATGTACCTGTAGCCCCAGCTACTCGGGAGGCTGAGGTGGGAGAATCCCTTGAGCCCAGAAGTTCAAGGCTGCAGTGAGCTATGATCACACCCGTACTCCAGCCTGGGTGACAGAGCAAGATCCCATCTCTAAAACAAACAAACAAAAATTCAACTCCCCAGTTCTGCAGCCACCAGTCTCTATCAAGAGATTTATAATCAATCAAATATGCCATTGCTCTTGAGATGCAAATATTTATAAAGCCTTATAGTAAAGTCTTTTGTAAAGTACATAATCATGCTAATTTTGTACTTTCATGTCTGAATTTTCTTATAAAAGAAAAGAAATGCTAAGTAACGCTCCACTGAGCCTCCTTTCCATTGCTATGGAAGGCAAGTTCTTAAGCTTGTTGAGACACAGCCCAGATGGCTGAGGCAGGATGATGATATCGTAAGAGAAATGCATCTCTTTGAATTTCTCTCTTACCAGAAAGTGTATCCTGTTTCTCGGAGATAGGACCCAACAGAAATGAAGACTCACTCTAAATAGAAGTCCTGTATGTCCTATTTTCCAGGAAAGGTAAAAGAAGGAGGAGCACAGCGAAGCACAGCTGAAGTTGAGCAAGAGCACACCCAGGACACAGCTCCTGACTTCAGTTCTCCCCTTCAGGTCTCAAGGTGGTCAGACCATTCCATGGTAAGGCTTTGGGAAATGCTTCTCTGTAAACAACGGTAAACCAGGCACAGGGTGGATACTTGATCAATGTTAAATAAATAGTAGGCTAAACACAGTTTATTAGTAGTATTTGGTTTGGAGGGGGTTTTTGTTTATTTTAGTTTAAAGTCTGAAGTGTGCAGGTAAACGAATTTTTACAGAATTCTACACCTGTGGAACCACACCCAGATCAAGATACAGAACATTTTCCACACCCCAATATTACTTTTAACTTATTTTAAAATTTTATCTAAAGAAAAAATGCTATGATCTGAATGGATCTCTCAAAATTACTATGTTGAGGGAGGGAGGGGGTGGAAGGGACAGAAGGAAAGGAAGGAACCAGAACAGCAAGTTTGGGTGCGATGACCTCTGAATGGGACATGGATGCTTAACAGGCTAAGATTTAAAGGCAAGGGCAGAAAAATCCCTCTGGATGTGGTAGGAAGGAAGGGAACCAGAAACAATGGCAGGTCTTAAGACAGGAAAATATCTGTAAGTGAAAAGCAAAAGGTTTCATTTTTGGTTTTTTTCCCATTGAGATCCTAGGAGAAAAGAAATACAAAAGAAAATTAAACAGCGATATCTCTAATCACCTTCGGCAAATAACTGATCTCTCCAAATCTCAATCGCTTCATCCATTTAAAGTAGATTCAAACCTTTCTTCTGAAAAGGAAGCCCTGCATCTTTTATGAGTGAGAAACCCGAGTTACAAGTGTATTTGTCATCTGCATTACTCAAAGGATTTTGGTTGGATTTGGGAGACACTTACAAGATATTTGTTTTTCTAGTAATCCTTTTACATTTAGTAATAAATACTTGATTATGAGATTTTGAAGTTTGTTTCTAAAATTAAGAGAAAGATGAGGGTAAGGAAGGGAGTAGAAATAACACCAAGAAAAAAAAAAACTAATAAACATTCTGACACTTGTTTTGTAAAAAAAAAAAAAAAAAAAAAAAAAAAAAAAAAAAAAAAAAAAATTACTATGTTGAAATTTAATCACCTATGAGATAGTATTAAGAGCTAGGACTTTAACAGAGTGATTAAGATATAAGGGTGGGGACTTCATGGATTAAATTAGCGCCCTCATAAAAGGGCTTGAAGGAATAGGTTTATCCCCTTCCACCCCTCCCGCCATGTGGGACACAGTGTTTACCCCTTCAGCTGCTAATGCTGCAGAAAGGCCGTCAGCAGACACCAAGTGCCGGGGCCTTGATTGGACTTCTCAGCCCTCAGAAAGGTGAGAAAATAAATTTCTGTTTTATAAATTAGTCTCAAGTGCTTTCTTATAGCAGCACAAATGGACTAAGACAAAAACTTAGGCTGCATAAATTGTATTATTACTTTTACAGTGAGCTGAAAGACTATTAAGGAAGGTAGAGTGAATGATTAAAGGCAGTGAGGTCAAAGGGTTCAAAGTAAAGGCTTGGGAATCAGAAAGGCCTGCTGCCCACTATATCTGACATTTCACAAAACAAACCTCCCTGCTCCATAGTTTCTTCATGTGTATTATGAGAAAATATATCTGTGGATGAGTCTTATGAGGATTAAATGAGTTAACGCATGTAAAGGCTCACAAAGTGCTAGGAGGACATATAATAGGTAAAAATTCAATGAATGACAGGGATCAATATTATTAATTAATCATTTTAATATTCAGCTGATGTACAGTCTGTTTGGACCAAAACATCTTCCTTCTTCTTGGCTTTCACTATCTTGGCTTTCATTATCACTTGCATGTGATAATGCCCTCAAGAATAGACAATGTTTTCATTCCTGTAATTTTAATTTAGCTGTTGAAGAAAACTGTATGTCATTTGAACTACTGTATCAGTATCAAATCCTATTTTAAAAGCAATTGTTGGCTGGATATGGTGGCTCACGTCCATAATTCCAGTATCTTGGGAGGCCAAGATGGGCGAATCACCTGAAGTCAGGAGTTCAAGACCAGTCTTGCCAGCATGGAGAAACCCCGTCTCTACCAAAAACATAAAAATTAGCCAGGTGTGGTGGCACATGCCTATAATCCCAGCTACTGGGGAAGCTGAGGCAGGAGAATTGTTTGAACCTGGAAGGCAGAGGTTGTAGTAAGCCAAGAGCACACCACTGCACTCCAGGCTGTGACAGAGTCAGACTCGGTCTCAAAAAAAAATTAATAAATAATAAAAAAAGACAATTGTTAACAATTCTAAGAGAGAATAAACTTATACTGTCTTTGCTCAAACAAGCTGCTATAATCAGAATAAATGTTCTGCAATGATCATGCTATTTATTTTTCAGAGCTTCCAATTTTTTGAAGCCTAAAATGGTTTAATTCTATCCACCAAGCAATTAATATGTTGTACTAAACAAATCAGAGCTGGAGAACCAAATTAACACCTTTCAAGAGTGATATATCAGTACAGGATTCTACAGAATGTTTTATGACCCAGCCACCTAATTTAATGGATAAGTTTGAAGCATCAGAATGCCCAGCATGTCTTGAATTCTTTCAGATACTAAAAAATATACATTCATATGAAGTACAACTTCTCAGCAGAAAAACAAAACTTCTCTACTATGTATGAAATTCTCTGTAAAATCCCTTATCTTTACCCCAAAGCTAGACTAAAATCCTCTTCATTAACCCAGACTTAAATTAGTTAGGAAAGAAGATGTTTTGTGTGAATAGGTAAGAGTTATGACAAATGAACACTAGACCTCCTTCCACGAATCGTATTCCAGGACTGAGGCCTCCCAGATGTGACTACCTCACCACCATCCTTAGTCTGGGGCAACTGACCAGCCTTTCTGTAAACTCAGTTGAAGGGTATACCACAGCCCAAAAACCTCAGTCACATTTCCACCATATCAAAGTGCAAAGACTTGGCTGGGCATGGTGGCTCTCGCCTGTAATTACAGCACTTTGGAAGGCCAGGGTGAGAGGATCACTTGAGGTCTGGAGTTCAAGACCAGCCTGGCCAACATGGCAAAATCCCGTGTCTACTAAAAGATACCAAAATTAGCCAGGCATGGTGGCATGCACCTGTAGTCCCAGCTACTTGAGAGGCTGAGGCAAGATTCTAGAAGGTGGATTAGAGAATATGGCAAAGGAGAATGACAGATTCGGTGACTGTATTAGTCCCTTCTCACACTGCTATGAAGAGATACCTGAGAATGGATAATGTATAAAGAAAAGAGGTTTATGACTCAGCTCCACATGGCTGGGGAGGCCTCAGAAAAGTTGGTGAAAAGAAATCATGGTGGAAGGCACTTCTTCACAAGGGTGGCAGGAGAGAAAATAAGCAAAGAGGGAAGCCCCTTATAAAACCCTTATAGTTTCGGGTCTGAGGTGTAAGTCCTTAATCCATCTTGAGTTGATTTTTGTATAAGGTGAGAGGTGAGTTTCATTCTCCTACATGTGGCCAGCCAACTATCCCAGCACCTTTCCCCACTTTATATTTTTGTTTACTTTGTTGAAGATCAGTTGGCTGTAAGTATTTGGATTTATTTCTGGGTTCTCTATTCCATTCCATTGGTCTATGTACCTATTTTTGTACCAGTACTACACTGTTTTTGTGACTATGACCTTAAGAGTATAGTTTGAAATCAGGTAGTGTGATGCCTCCAGATTTGTTCATTTTGTTTAGTCTTGCTTTTTGTTGTTGTTGTTGTTTTAGATTGTCTAATTCTGTAAAGAATGATGGTAGTATATTGATGGGGATTGCATTGAATTTGTAGATTGCTTTTGGCAGTATGGTCATTTTCACAATGTTGATTCTACCCATCCATGAGCATGGGATGTGTTTCCATTTTTTGGCATGGGTTTGTGTTGTCTGTGATTTTTTTCAGCAGTGTTTTGTAGTTTCCCTTGCAGAAGTCTTTTGACTCCTTGGTTAGGTATATTCCTAAGTTGTTTTTTCTTTGGTTTGTTTTGCTTTGTTTTGTTTTTGCAGCTATTGTAAAAGGAATTGAGTTCTTGATTTCATTCTTCGGTTGGTCACTGTTGATGTATAGAAGAGCTACTGATGTGTGTACACCAATCTTGTATCCAGAAACTATGCTGAACTCTTTTATCACTTTTAGGGGCTTTCTGAAGGAGTCCTTAGTGTAAAGGTAAACGATCATATCATCAGGAAACAGTGACAGTTTGACCTTCTCTTTACCAATTTAGATTCTCTTTATTTCTTTCCCTTGTCTGATTGCTCTGGCTAGGACCTCCAGTACTACATTGAAGAGGAGTGAGAGTGAACATCCTCAGCTTATTCCCTTTCTCAGAGGGAATGCTTTCAGCTTTTCCTCATTCGATATTATGTTGGCTGTGGGTTTATCATAGATGGCTTTTATTACATTAAAGTATATCCCTTGTGTGCCAATTTTGCTGAGAGTTTTAATCATAAAGAGATGCTGGATTTTTTTAAATGCTCTTTCTGCATCTATTTAAATGATCATTTTTTGTTGTTGTTGTTGTTTTGAGATGGAGTCTCGCTTTGTTACCTAGGCTGGAGTGCACTGCCACAATCTCTGCTCACTGCAACCTCTCCCTCCCAGGTTCAAGCAATTTTCCTGTCTCAGCCTTCCAAGTAGCTGGGACTACAGGTGCCTGCCGCCAAGCCTGGCTAATTTTTTTTTTATTTTTAATTAAAAAATATGGAATGCTTCACGAATTTGCATGTCATCCTTGCACAGGGGCCATGCTAATCTTCTCTGTATCATTCCAATTTTAGTATATGTGCTGCCGAAGCAAGCACAAGCCTGGCTAATTTTTGCATTTCTAGTTGACACAGGGTGTCACGTTTTGGTCAGGCTGGTCTTGAACTCCTGACCTCAAGTGATCCACCCACCTCAGCCTCCCAAAGTGTTGGGGTTACAGGTATTAGCTACCACACTTGGCCATGATTTTTGTTTTTAATTCTGTTTATGTGCATCATGTTTATTGACTTGTGTATGTTAAACCATCCCTGCATCCCTGGTATGAAACCCACTTGATCATAGTGGATTATCTTTTTGATATGTTTTTGAATTCGGTTAGCTAGTATTTTGTAAGGATTTTAGTGTCTATGTTCACCAAGGCTATAGGTCTGTAGTTTTCTTTTTTGGTTATGTCCTTTTCTGGTTTTGGTATTACACTGATGCTGGCTTCATAGAATGAATTAGGGAGGGTTCTTTCTTTCTCTATCTTATGGAACAGTGGCAAAAGGACTGGTACAAATTCTTCTTTGAATATCTGGTAGAATGCTCCTGTGAATCTGTCTGGGGTCCTGGACTTAATTTTGTTGGTAATTTTTAAATTACCATTTCAATCTTCCTACTTCTTATTGCTCTGTTCAGGGTATCTTGTTTTTCCTGATTGAAGCTAGGAGGGTTATATTTTTGCAGGAATTTATCCATCTCTTCTAGGTGATATAGATTATGTCCATAGAGGTGTTCACAGTAGCCTTGAATGATCTTTTATATTTGAGTGGTGTCAGTTGTAATACCTCCTGTTTTGTTTCTTAATGAGGTTATTTGGATTTTTTCTCTTCCTTTCTTGGTTAATCTTATCAATGGTCTATCAATTTTATTTATCTTTTCTTTTTTTTTTTTCCAAGGAGGGTATTGGGTACTTGTCATACAATCAATCAAGGGGTATTCACAGTAGCAAGTGGGCTTGTCAAGCAGGATACGGTTACAAAGGTTATATGTTTCTATAGTTCTGAGTACCACATAACCCAGCACAGTAGCATGACCAAAGTATGCACTTAAGGGAGGTGGGAGGGGTGAGGCAGAGGTTAAGACAGAGTCTGTCTGGCTTTCAGCAAGATGGAGTCTGTCAGGCTAACACAGGATAGGACACTTCCACAGCTTGATCAGGTTGTCACAGCCACCTGATGCAAACTTCTTATTTTTTTATTTTTTTATAAGAAAAAGAATAAAGAAGAGGAAGAAAGAGAAAGAGGAAGAGGGAGAGAGGATGGGGGTATTGCTTTATTGCCCGGGCTAGAATGCAATCTAAATATGTGTATGCCTATAATTGTCCTTAATAATGGAGATATAAAAGAAAATGAGGGAAGAGAATAACAAACAAGGAGCCAACCAACATTTCGTTTAAACTTCTAAGTTGATATGATGTGGTACTGATAAGAGTGTATATTTTGTGTAAAGCGGAGAGTTCTATAAATGTTAATTACATTTACTTGTTCCAGATCTGAGTTCAAGTCCTGGATATCGTTGTTAATTTTCTGTCTCATTTATCTGTCTAATATTAATGTTGAAGTCTCCCACTATTATTATGTGGGAGTCTAAGTCTCTTTATAAGTCTTGTATATCTGCGTATTCCTGTATTGGGTGTGTATATATTTAGGATCTTTAGCTCTTCTTGTTGTTACATTGATCCTTTTATCATTATATAATGTCTTTCTTTGCTTATTTTGATCTTTGTTGCTTAATTGTAACTTCTGCTTTTTATTTATTGATTGATTTTAGCTCTCTGGTTGGTTGGTAAATCCTTCTCCATCCCTTGTTTTGAGTCTTTGTGTATCCTTGAATGTGAGATGGGTCTGGATGCAGCATACTGATGGGTTTTAGTTTTTTATTCAAATTGCCTGTCTGTCTCTGGATTGGGGGATTTAGTCAATTTAAATTTAGAATTAATAATATATGTGAGTTTAATACCGCCATTTAATATTAGCTGGCTATTTTGTCCATTAGTTGATGTAAATTCTTCATTATATTGATGCTCTTTTTAGTATTTTTTTAGAAAGGCTGATACTGTTTGTTCCTTTCTATGTGTAGTGGTTCTTTCAGAAGCTCTTGTAAAGCAGGCCTGGTGGTGATGAAATCTCTGAGTGCTTGCTTATTCACAAAAAACTTTATTTTTCCTTCACTTGTGAAGCTTAGTTTGGCTGGATGTGAAATTCTGGGTTGAAAGTTCTTTTCTTTAAGGATGTTGAATATTGGTCCCCACTCTCTTCTGGCTTGGAGGGTTTCTACTGAGAGATCTGCTGTAAGTCTGATAGGCTTCCCTTTGTGGGTAACCTGACCTTTCTCTCTGGCTGCCCTTAGAATTTTCTCCTTCATTTCAACCCTGGTGAATCTGATGATTATGTGCCTTGGAGTTGCTCTTCTTGAGGAATATCTCTGTGGTGTTCTCTGTATTACCTGGAGTTGAATATTATCCTGCCTTACTAGGTTGAGAAAATTTTCCTGAATAATGTCGTGAAGCGTATTTTCCAGCTTGGATTCATTCTCTTCGTCACGTTCAGGTACACCTATCAAGCGTAGATTAGGTCTTTTCACATAGTCCCATATTTCTTGGAGACTTTGCTCGTTCCTTTTTATCCTTTTTCTCTAATCTTGTCTTCTTGTTTTATTTCATTGAATTGGTCTTCAACCTCTGATATCCTTTCTTCTGCTTGATCAATTCGGCTGTTAAAACTTGTGCATACTTCATGAAGTTTTCGTATTGTGTTTTTCAGCTCCATCAATTCACTTATATTCCTCTCTAAGTTGTATGTTCTTGTTAACATTTCATCAAATCTTTTTTCAAAGTTCTTAGTTTCTTTGGATTGGGTTAAAACAAGTTCTTTTAATTCACAGAAGTTTCTCATTATCCACATTTTGAAGCCTGCTTCTGTGATTGGAACACACTCGTTCTCCATCAAGCCTTGTTCCGTTGCTGATGAGGAACTATGATCCCCCGCTGAGGGAGAGGCGTTCTGATCTTGGGTATTCTCAGCCTTTTTTGGCTGTTTTCTTCCCTTCGTTATAAATGTATCTATCTGTGGTCTTAGTATTTACCGTCTTTGTAATTGGGTTTCTGAGTGGACGTCCAACTTATTGATTCTCAGCGCCGAAATCTGAGCCACTCACTGCACCGACTAAATCAGCGGCATTAAGATTGATGGTGCTTTTCTGACTCTACACCAAGAACCGATGCTCCAAGGCACTGGCAAAACCGCCTCGCTAGTCATAAGAGTCGCGCTGGCGACCTGTGGGGCTCCTCCGCTGGGAATCTCCTGGTGCATGAGCAACGAGAATTCATGTGAAGGTGTGGCGTCCTCTTGTTCTTTGTGCTTTCACTGGGAGCTACGTTATTTATCTTTTCAAAGAACCAGCTTTTTTGATTTATCTTTTGTATTATTTTTGTTTCAATTCCATTTTGTTTCAGTTTCATTCTGCTCTGATCTTGGTTATTTCTTTTCTCCTTCTGGGTTTGGGATTGGTTTATTCCTGTTTCTCAAGTTCCTTGAGGTGTGACCTTAGATTGTCTGTTTGTGCTCTTTCAGTCTTTTTGATGCAGGTGTTTAGGGCTATCAACTTTCCTGTTAGCACCACCTTTGCTGTATCCCAGAGGTTTTGATACATTGTGTTATTATTGTTGTTCAGTTTGAATAATTTTTTAATTTCCATCTTGATTTTATTTTTTTGACCCAATACTCATTTGGGAGCAGGTTAATTAATTTCCCTGTGTTTGAATAGTTTTGAAGGTTCCTTTTGGGGTTGATTTCCAATTTTATTCCACTGTGGTCTGAGAGAGTATTTGATATAATTTCAATTTTCTTAAATTTATTGAGGCTCATTTTATGGCCTATCATATGGCCTACCTTAGAGAAAGTTCCATGTGCTGTTGAATAGAGTGTATATTCTGCAGTTTTTGGATGAAATATTCTACATATATGTATCTGTTAAGTCCATTTGTTCCAAGGTATAGTTTAAATTCATTGTTTCTTTGTTGACTTTCTGTCTTGATGATCTGTCTAGTGCTGTCAGTGGAGTACTGAAGTCTCCCACTATTATTATGTTGCTGCCTATCTCATTTCTTAGGTCTATTAGTAATTGTTTTATAAATTTGAGAACTCCAGTGTTAGATGCATATATGTTTAGGATTGTAATATTTTCCTGTTGGACAAGGCCTTTTACCATTATATAATGTCCCTCTTTGTCTCTTTTAACTGCTGTTGCTTTAAAGTTTGTTTTGCCTCATATAAGAATAGCTACCCTTGCTTACTTTTGGTGTCCATTTGCCTGAAATGCCTTTTCCCACCCTTTTGCTTTAAGTTTATGTGCGTCTTTAAACTAGTTTATGTCACCTTAAGCTAAATTTATGTTACCTTAAACAAGGTGTGTCTCCTGAAGGCAGCAGATAGTTGGTTGGTGAGTTTTTACCCATTCTGCAGTTCCGAATTTTTTAAGTGGAGCATTTCGGCCATTTACATTCAATGTTAGTACTGAAACGTAAGGTATCTCTGAATTCATCATGCTCTTTGCTGCCTGTGTACTTTGATATATTTGTTTTTTGTTTTTTGCTTCTTAACTTGTGTTTTTGTTTTATAGGCCCTGTGTGATTTATGCTTTAAAGGGGTTCTGTTTTGATATGTTTCCAGGATTTCTTTCAAGATTTAGAGCTCCTTTTAGCAGTTCTTATAGTGGTGGCTTGGTAATGGAGAAATCTCTCAGCATTTGCTTAGATGAAAAAGACTGTGTATCTTTCCTTCATATATGATGCTTAGTTTCACTGGATACAAAATTCTTGGCTGATAATTGTTTTGTCTGAGGAGGCTGAAGATAGGGCCCCAATCCCTTCTAGCTTGTAGGGTTTCTGCTGAGAAATCTGCTGTTAATCTGATACGTTTCCCCTTCCAGAGAGTATCAGCTGTGGGAGTATGGGGAAGAACCAACTGTGGGCAGGGCCCTAGAACTCCCAAAATTATATGCCCTTTTTCTTCTGCTACCAGGGTGGATAGGGAAGGACCATAAGGTGGGGGCAGGGCTAGGAGTATCTGAGCTCAGACTCTCCTTGGGCAGGTCTTGCTGGGGCTGCTGTGGGGGTTGGGGGTGAGATTCGCAGGTCACTGGAGTTGTGTACCTAGGAGGTTATGGCTGCCTCTGCTGAGTTATATGGATTGTCAGGGAAGTGGGGGAAACCCAGCAGTCACAGGCCTCAGCCAGCTCCCACACAAGCCAAAGGGCTGGTCTCACTCCTACAGTGCTCTCCCAACAATCCCCAGATTGTTTCCAGGTGGAGGGTGGAGAATGGAGAGTCATACAGACTTAAGAACCTGCCCCAGGCTACCCGCCTCCCAGCTGGGAAAGAAAAGGGCTTGGTTCTTCCCCTGCCTGTGGAGTCTGCACACCAGATTCGCACCCTTCCCTGAGTTCTGGCCAGGAGGCTTCTCACCCTGTTCAAATTGTTACAGAGTTTAGCCAGAGATTTCCTTCTCCCTGTGGAGTTTCACCCGCTGCTCCTCTACCCTTGAATCCCTGTGGTGCCAGACAAGAATGGCCTGCTAGGGGACCCAGCAAGCTCCCAAGACCTTTTTGCTGCTTCCTCTACCCCTGTCTTTCACTTGGCTCTCCAAATTGACTCAACGCCAGGTAAAGTCAAACTTCTCCTGAAAACAGACCTTCAGTTTCTCCAGTGGGAGTGTGTGTTCGGAAGAGGAGTGTCTCCCTTTCCCGCTTCTGCAGTTGGGGTACTCACAGTTTTGGGGGTGTCTCCAAGATCCTAAAGGAGCAGTTCTGCTTCCCTCAGAGGGTCTGTGGGTCCTCTTGGGATTGCTGGGTTTTTTTCTTGCAGTCGATCTGGAGCTAAAATTCCCAATGCAAGCCCCCGCCCACTGCTCTGTCCTGAGCTGCAATCTAGTCCTGCGTCCCATTCTTCATGATGATCCAAACAGTCAGAAAAAGAAGCTGGTCTTAAATTTTTCTACAGGGCTTGTCTAAGCTATAATTCTATAAACATTTATAAATAGATTAATAATTAAATTCTTCACCCTGCCGCTACTAATAGAATATTTGTTGGGATTTCAGTTCTTAAAATTAAATGCCTTCATTTATCCTTTCTTCCTTCTCTTTTCTCTTCACCGTATATTTACTTTCGCTGCATGGACACTTTGGCAACAACCTTAGAACAAATGTGAATCTGGTGGATATAAGAGAAAGTCACACACAGTTTTATGACGAACCCCTACCCATGAAAAAGAAACAAAATATATGTGAGATATAGAGAAGGCTCCTAAAGAGCCAGCTCCTCTGCCTTTTCAGATACCCAGTCTCAGATGCAAAATCACTGTGAGAGCCATTTGTTCAGGGACCACAGTACACGTGGCACTAGGCAGGGGTCTGAGGACACAGTGCTTGCCCAGTAGAACATCAGAGGCTGGACAGGAGAGAGATGTGGAAACAATTACAGAGCCATTTGACTAGGGCTGTAGTTGTAGAATGCACCAGGTGCAGTGGCTGTGGAAGCGTGCTCACCCTTGAGTTAAAGGGCTCTCTTATTCTGCTGTATTAACATGTGCCACATATAAGTATTTGCTGACATAGAGTGCAGATAACAAAAGATCATGCTGAAATTAAAAAACTATTTTTAATTTCACTTAATCCATATGATATGCCCAGATCATGTTTTCCAGCATTGCATCCTCGTGAGCTTTAATTTATCAAATCCTCACATGAGCACCAAGTTGCAGATCACTACCATCCCATGCCCTATAATATTTAATCGCATTTTCCATCTTTAGTTTCCAAACCAACATGGACTTTGTCACACAGCTTCCAGTTTAGGTTGAAGGTCATCACTTGGTCATTTATATCACTGTGTTCTCAATATAATAGAGGCATATGGCTAATGTGTCCTTAATTGTGTTATTTTGTTGTGCTCTGTTGCTATTGCATCTCCTGAATTTTCTTCAGCCAATTGCTGTCAAGTGCATTTAATTTCTTCTATTTCATTTTAGCTCATTGCCAATATTTTCTTCCCCATAGAGTTAATATTCTGCTGCAGAAATATTTTACACTGATACAAAGATTCACTCTGTGATGGTTTCTTGAAAGTGAAGCTATTCCTTTCTGGAAGGCCCACACAGCCATTAAAAAAGCTGATTTCTTTTACCTTTTCAATGTATAGCCACATTCTTTATTCAGTACATCACCATTCCCATGTTACACTTAATTACATGATAGTGTAGACAGTGCCACTGTATTCTGAGAAAATAAGTTAGATTACTCTAGATTTCAACAAGTGGCAGAACTCACAATGTCATTTACTCACCCTACAGTCAGTAAAAAATACACCTAAGAAAGATCTTAATAGAAAGATCTTAAGGTATGAAGGAAAGATCCAAACTCTCTGCACTCCCATGTAATGAAATGCTTTTTCCCTGAATGCACTGTATTTACTACAGTTTCAACAGTTTCCCCTTCCTTCTCACAAAACAGGGTAAGAATCATTTACAATATCCTTGGTCTATAATACAATTGAAAGGCTTCATAGAGAAATTGGAAAACACTGTGATTGTACTTAGTGTATACTTTTCTAATTTTTTACATTATAAAACTGGTCATACGGTTTTACAAAATTGGTTATATGGTTTTTTTAAGTGCAGAAACTGAGCAGGTTACTTCCTACCTCCGGGATACAATTTACCTTTCTTTTTATCCCTTTAATTTTTTTAAGTGTACTGTTTCCACAAGTTTCAAGCATTGGTTTTAAGATGGGATTTGTGATTTGTATTTTTAGGTTACATAACATCTACATTTTCAGTAAAAATCCTAAATGTACTAAGAAGTGAAGCATTTTTTAAAACTTGATATAGCTTACTCCAGATCATGATTTTTATAATTATAGCTATTTAGGGAAAACATTACCAACTTACAAAAAACAGCACAACATTTCACTATGAAATTTGTAGAGTGCATCAATACCAAATTTCTCCACTAAGATTTTTCAAAGGTGTGCAGCCACCAAATTTCTCCACAAAGGTTTTAAAGAGGATATTAGAAGTGGGCTTAGAATGCTGGGTGGCAGCTGGTCAGACATGACAGACTTGAACAAATGTGCCAACAAAGCCCTTATGGTTTATTGGGTAATTATGGGAAGTGCCATTAGTGCCAGCCAATCAGATTTCTGGGCAGCTACTTCTAAACCCACTTACTCTTAAAGTAGATCATTAAAAATGCACTTTGGTGGAGAAGCTTTGCTCCTACTCAACATAAATACTCTATTTGCAAAGTTAGTCATTTGGTCAAAATGCAGTGCATCAGTGCTGCTACAGTGAACAACCACCTCTATATTACACAATCATCTTCCATTAAAGGCATTTCAGGTGAAGCTTTCAAATGTGAGAGAAATGAATGGGCCTGCCATGGGTATGCGCCCATCCATTCCTGTCCATAAAACCTCATATTGACACACAAAAGCAAGTTCATTCCATTTGTTTGCAGAGTTCTAAAAATTTCACTCCAGAGCTCCTATGTACAGTACAAGTGGAAACACATTTTTAAAATGCCAAACAGAGGACAACTTTTTTAACTTGAAAAGACAAATCTTAATTCCTGGAAGTTGGTTAAGTCCATCTCCTCCTGCCAAACTACTAAACAAAGAGGTGATAACCAAAAAGCCTTCTTCCCCAACAAATAAATAAACAAATAACTCAAGAAGATTAGGACTTTTTCTTAATGACCTGGAGGTAAATATTCTTAAACATGCAATCATCCGTTTCCTAAAACTTACAAAAGCTGACTTGGCTGCAAATACTGTCTTGGGAAAAAAGGGATTGGAACATATCAGGCAAATCATGAAGACTTTAGCCTAGGACTGGGAAACTGTTTTAGAGTTACTATGGGATTTACATGGATTCAGATTTTATTTTCTAATATGACATTCACCTTCATTTCCAGAAGTTGATAGATATCTAATACTGGAAGTCAAGCTTAGCAACCAAATATGTTAGTCCCCAGAAGAAGTATAGGCATGAAGAACTAGAAAGTTCTGCCAATAAATTTGACTCATAACCAGGTTGATGTTCCAAATAGTTAATAACTGGTGGGCATGGGCACTGGCCAACCATTATGGATTCCAGCTAAGTCACCGTCCTGGAGCAGGGTCCGAACTCCCTTTGTAGGGAGTTTCAAGGAAGGCTTTGGGGTAGGAGCCAAATTAGCCCAGGCAGCAGGGGGGTCCCTAGGGTCTCAAGAAAGGGACCATTTACTGATCAATTCAAACATTTTTCAGTATTTTAACCACTAGTTTGGACATACTAGTGCATACTGGCTGCACATCAGTTTTGCACCTGCCTATATGGAAACATTCATCCCATGGGGATTAGACTCAGAGGAGGAGCATCTTAATAGGACACTGGTGACTTGCACTGAAAACATAGATGCTGGCCACATGCAGTGGCTCATGCCTGTAGTCCCCGTATTTTGAGAGGCCAAGATAGAAGCATTGCTTGAGCTCGGTAGTTAAAGACCAGCCTGGGCAACATAGAAAGACCCTGTTGCTGAGGAAGAAGAAGAAGATGAAGAAGAAGGAGGAGGAGGAAGAAGAGGAGGAGAAAGAGAAAAAGAAAAGAAAAGAAAATGCAGATGCTGATCCAGTACACCTGAGATCTTCCTCTCACAATTAGCAAGGTGGGAGGGAAAGGAAGGAAGAGACAAGTTTAGAAATAGCCCTGACCTATCACAACAACTGAAGAATTTAGCACTGTGAACCTTAAAGAAAGGGAATCAAGTGACTGGAAGGGAAATCCTTGCCAAAAAGGGGCTCAAGGAGGTAAAATGCAGCCCTTTCTCAAGCTGACAAGAATAACAAGTATGCAGACCTCCAGGAGCAATGAGGTAGGTGCTGGTTTCCATCAGCATCCTAAATCCAATTTGAAACCATCATTCCATCTTCAAAGTAACAGATGAAAAAGTTTACACTGAAGACAAAGCACCTGAAGTGGAATCATATCGTATCAACCTGGGGCTGATGAGGCACTGCATGGATTTTCTATTACATTTCTACAGACTGAACATCTGTCTTAGAGTGAGCTTATTCAGCCTCAACCAAAAGCCTTTACATCCAGGCATACTCATCATCACCCAAGGGCACTGAACTGAAAGATATTCTGAGGAGACAAGGCAGACCATTGGGAAATAGTTTTAACTCATGAAAGCTTATCCTGAATAAGAAAAACCACCCCAGATGAAGCAGCATGAGAAAGCACCTATGGCCCAGCAACCAGGTTCTTTAAAGGATGAGCCCTTTACAACATTGCTGTGAGGAAAATGACCTTCCCCTTTCTGAAGCAAAGCCAGGTACCAGTGGGTGACTGACTTACTAAAAGCACAAAGCACTCTATCATGGAGGCAGAAGAAAATTCATGTACTTTTATTTTCACACAATAGGCATCAGTAAATGTTGACCAAAAGAGTAAAAGAACAAACATATCCTTGCTCGATTTATTGTGTTATTCTGAAGGTAGGGAGTTATGACTTAAAATCCCTTCCCTGAAAACAGCGATTAGAGTAAGACCTACAGATAATGGAGCAGGGAAAGATTTAGTATCAGCCCTGGCCAATCTTCCTTCCAGAAACCCTTAGGGAGGCCTCACGGCATCCTGGAGCTCAACACATTTGGGAAGCCGTGACAGTATAACACAGGATGTATCACTCTCTTCCATTTTGATGTCAGCCTTTCCTTTGGACTCTTCTACAAAGAAGCACCAATTGCGAATTGCTACCTTCCCCAAAACACTTTCCCCTCAGCCTCACCATGAATAAACAAATTGAATCCTATGTCTTCATTCTCCCCCAAGGACATCTAAAGAAAATCTAAGCATCGAAGAAAGGACAATTGGAAGCAAGCCTAACTGAAAGCTGTGCCTTCTTTCTCTGGGGAATACTGATACACAAGCTTCCAGATCTTAAGTTCTGAGACATTTTTGCCAATGATGTGGATGTGGAGGGAAATCTGTTGTGCTCTGTCGTCTGCCCTTAAAGCTCTGCTTCTAGCCACTTGATCACAATCGGTCTCCTTGAGAGGTTGATAGACATATCTCAAAGCAGTGGCATGGTGCATTTCACAGAAAGCCTCTCCCTGGAAGGCAGAGCTCCTTGGAATGGTATCACATTGGCCAGAAACCTTCATTTCCTGCAGTACAGCATCCATCCAAGAAATGCTCTCTCCAGAACCAATATTGCCAAGAATAATACAGACAAACATGTTGGCATTCACAAACTTTGAAGGTAGCCCAGAAACTGAGATGCTCAGCCCACTTACAACAGAAAAAGACATGCTCCCCTACTTCTTGGTCTGTATTAACTACTAAATACCTGAGCGGTCTAGCTAGACCACTATTGGTGAGAAAAGACTGGCATAAGAAATAATAATTTATTTGAAAAGAAAAAGAGGTTCATGCTTAAGAATTGGACACAAGAGCAAAATCAGATTCTACTTAGAAGTGTGCCTCCCAACGATGCCAATGATGCTGGTGTAGATTCTGCCAGTGTCTCTGTTCCACTTTGTGACTGAAACTCAGCACTAAGGCAAAGGATCTCCAATAGGTCAACTGAAACTAATTGACTGCCCTCATTCTAGGTCCAGTGGAATTCAGACATTTGATACAGCTGACTTGAAGTTTATCTCACCAAACTTCCAAATGCCCTTGGGCTACAGAGAGTGGTGTGACTTTCATGGTCCCCTTCCTGAGCATCTGTCCCTCAGCCTTTTTAACAAAGAAAGGAAATATACAGAAGCTACAAGAGTTTTGGGGGTGTGTGTGTGTGTGTGTGTGTGTGTGTGTGTGTGTGTGTTTGAGACAGAGTCTCACTCTGACATCCAGGCTGGAGTGCAGTGGTGCAATCTCAGCTCACTGCAATCTCTGCCTTCCTGGTTCAAGCAATTCTGCCTCAGCATCCCAAGCAGCTGAGACTACAGGCACACACCACCACACCCAGCTAATTTTTGTATTTTTAGTAGAGACAGGGTTTTACCATGTTGGCCAGGGTGGTCTCAAACTCCTGACCTGAGGTGATCCTCCCACCTCGGCCTCCCAAAGTGTTAGGATTACAGGCATGAGCCATTATGCCCCTGGCCTTATAAGAGATTTAAATATTGACAGATACTGTTATACTCCCTTCAATTTTGTACCAGGAAATCTTAGAACGTTCTAACCCCTTTCCCCTTTCTAGGTAACCAGCAATCCCCCCAAATCCTAGATCTCATTAGTGCCTAAATACTCTTCTGGCTAAAATAACTTCTTACTATAAAAAGAGGGACCATTCTCTTAAAGGATAATTTTATTTCAGAACATTTCTATATTTTATTCTATAAATATTTCCTAAATCCTAAGTGTGCTGGTACACTGGGCTAATAGTTTAGCTTATAAGCCTGTTAGTAACTGAATTAAAGCAATTTCATAAGTGACCAATTTATATTCTAGAAGTAATTCACTGCCCTGGACTAATTTAGGCAACTACATTCCTAAGCACTAGGCTGAGTTTCATAAGCAAAATTTGCAGATGTTTTATAGCAAGGTTTGAGTTGAAGAAAAAGAGTGGCCAATGCTCTGGAAGAAATAATGTTAGACATTGGAATCACACGGCCATCAAGAGGCAGAGTACAATTAAGAAAGATGGACAAGGAGAAAATGTCTAAATACCTTTTAAATGAGATTTGAAAAAGAGATGGAGGGGCAATGAGGTGTAAAGATAAGACAAAGGCAAACTTCCAGATTTCCAGATAAACAAGCAGACATCATTCACACCCAATGAACTAGTGATGCAGAGAGGCCATCAAACCTCATAAGGAGCAATGCTTCCCCCTCGAACGTTAATTATAGGAGGAAGTCTAGTCCTTGTCTGGCATATAGCTAGTTAGATTTCTAGTTTTCCATCTCACTGCTCTAAGGAATCATTTATGTTGGCTCAAGCCACCAGAGACTAATGGATATTCCCCACTCCATAAACCAGCAGCTACATTCATGTGTTTCTACAGAGAGCCTGGGGAGGAGAACACATATGTATGGCTTTCTACATAACCAAAACTATCATCAACACTGATGGTGATACACTCCCATGTAAAACAAATAGACATATATATTTCTAAAGTGCTGGTCACCTTAATATGTAGGCAAATATTTATCTGATCGGGTAGTGAGTTTTGCACCAAGAATGAGAAACTCCAGCCTTCAGCTTCAGTGGGACAAATCCCTGTTTGACAGTAAAAAATTTTTTAAGACAGAGCCTGCTCTGTCACCCAGGCTGGAGTGCAGTGGAACCATCTCGGCTCACTGCAACCTCCACCTCCCAGGTTCAAGTGATTCTCCTGCCTCAGTCTCCTGAGTAGCTGGGATTACAGGTTCGTGCCACCATGGTCAGCTAATTTTCGTATTTTTAGTAGAGACAGGGTTTCACTATGTTAGTCGGGCTGGTCTCAAACTCCTGACCTCATGATCCGCCCACCTTAGTCTCCCAAAGTACTGGGATTACAGGCTTGAGTCACCGTGCCCAGCCTAACAGTAAATTTTTTTAAAACCTGCTTTGATCTTTCGGTCTGCTAAGGTTCCTACGACAATGAAACGTAACTGGCTGCCCAGGCCCCAGATTGGATTAGGTAGATTGTTTGTGGCTCCTTCTTTCTACTAAAAATGCCAACTTTCAGCCATTTTACTATTCATCAGCAACTCCATCAAGGAAACTTTTTATTAATACTCAGACATTTTACCTTAAAAGGTTTCAAGTAACACCAAAGGAAAAGATAGAGGAAAATAAGCAAAACAATCAGTTTATTTTCCTCATGTTTAAAAAAGTCTAAAAGAATATTGAAATTGTGGCTATAATTTATTTTGGCTTTGACCAACTAAAAAGTTAAATCACTGATTAAACCTGAGATATCATATTCAACTCAAGATAGCAGGCACTCAATGACACTGTTTTCTATTCAACTAAGAAGGCCATTCACATTTAAATATAAAGAAAAGTATATATATATATATATATATATATATATATATATATATATATGAAATGTGGAAAAAGATGAAAAATCAAATTATATTATTTTGAATTATATCCCAAGCCCCATGAAATTAGCACTAGAACGCCGGGTGCGGTGGCTCAAGCCTGTAATCCCAGCACTTTGGGAGGCCGAGGCGGGTGGATCACAAGGTCGAGAGATCGAGACCAACCTGGTCAACATGGTGAAACCCCATCTCTACTAAAAATACAAAAAATTAGCTGGGCATGGTGGTGCATGCCTGTAATCCCAGCTACTCAGGAGGCTGAGGCAGGAGAATTGCCTGAACCCAGGAGGCGGAGGTTGCGGTGAGCCGAGATCGCGCCATTGCACTCCAGCCTGGGTAACAAAAGCGAAACTCCGTCTCAAAAAAAAAAAAAAAAAAAAAAAAAAAAAAAGAAAGAAAGAAATTAGCACTAGAATAAAAGGAATTCTTGGTAATTCTAGCTTTATTTTTATAAAATTCACATTTCTGTCCTTGTGGCTTTTTGGTTGACATGTAATTGGGGTGGGGGGTGGAATTGTTTGTTTATTTGTTTGTTTGTTTTGCCAGGGCCTGGCTCTGTTGTCCAGGCTGAAGTGCAGTATCACAGTATATATTTCACTGCAGCCTCAGACTCCTGGGCTCAAATAATTCTCCCATGTCATTGACCCAAGTAGCTGGGACTACAGGCATGTACCAGCATACCTGGACTATTTGTTTATTTACTTTTTATAGACAGAGCTTTGCTATGTTTCCCAGGCTCATCTCAAACTCCTGGTCTCAAATGATCCTCCCACCTTAACCTCCCAAAGTGCTGAAATTACAGGTGTGAGCCGCCACAGCTGGCCTTTGCCTGTCTTCTGTTGTGTGTGTTTTTTGTTCTCTGCTGAGTTTCAGAAAATTCAAGGATGATGGTGGCTGAAAATTTTGCTCTGTAGCCTAGAACCTAGAGGTTGGCATAACCAAATTTACATGGCAAAGCTAGAAGTCCAGTTGCAGGGGCCCTCTGACATACTCAGGCTACTTTTGTAATTTCCAATTCAGGAATAGCAAGTTAATCTCAGTTTAAAGCATTAACTCACCTACTGTAGAGCAAGCCTAAGTGCCGCTATGAAATGAAATGAATCTAGACAATTCCTGTGCCTGAATCAACATGAAGGGAGTTGGATCTGCCTGAACAAGGATCCTCTGAAATTCAGGGAGAGTCACTTTCCAACATTGTGGAAAAATCACCATTGTTTTTGGTGGTGAATGGAAGTGACAGGTGACACTTAACCTTTCTTTTTTTAATAAAACACTTTGTGAACAAGTCATCATTTTGAAGAGACATAATGCCTCATTTTTATTGTTTTCTTCTTAAGATAATAAATGACAATTTCACTTTTTAGCCCCTCTCTAGTGCTTAAAGAAAGTTGCAAGATGGAAGCCATGAGCATAAAAGCTCCATGGTAGCTGTGAAAAGCAGCAATCTTTCAGCCACTGGAGGAAGCAATGTGTGTTTGCAGCTCCTACAAAAGCTTCATCCCCAGACACTTGTCACCATTTGACCTTCTGAGAGCTGACTGAAAAGCTCCACTCTTGAGCCTGTCTTTATTTGACATGACTCAGATCTCACTCTCTGCAAGCAGCCCTGTCTACAAGGCATTTGTCAAAAACAATCAATGCCAATTGTTTAACATTGTGGCTGCCTGAGGCAGTATTGCAACTGTGGCCAAAACGAGGCTGACCAAGAAAACCTAAGAGGAAAAAGCAGGAAATGAGATGATCATACAGGCTTTAAAAAGCCTAAAATATTACCAAGAGTCAAGAAAGTCATGTAAATGAGCAAGGCTATGTTCATAAACCAGGACTGTGCATGTGCCCAGAAAGATCTAAGAAGACCATGATCTCTCACCCCTGCTAACTTTGAGGCCCTCCTCAAACAGAAAGTGAAGTCTAAGGCAGACTTGTACATCACCTGTCATGGCATTGAGGGTGTGCTCTAACACAAATACAGATACACACAGAGAGAGACAGAGACAGAGAGAGACAGAGTGAGAGAGAGAGAGTTCTTAAGCAAAGGCTGAGAGCCTTATTGGCTCAAAGTAATTAAGTAAATCTCTGTGAAATCATTAGCTGATCACTAAGCTAATCAAGCAGAGACTTCAGTGGCCACATACACCCTTATAGATTTTACAAAGACTTTACAGAATACTAGCCCAGAAACATCACTTAATAAATAAACCAACAGGAACAACAAAAACTCTTGGGAGATGGGAGAGGAGTGAAGTGGAATGTGATTTCCAAAGCTGTCATATTATATAATTTCAATTGCCAGATTTCAACACCACCACCAAAAAGCTACAAGAAATGCAAAGAATGGGAAAGTATGACATGTGTTTTTAAAAATCAGTAATAGAAGCTGTCCCTAATGTTGGAAGCCCAGATGTGGGACTTAATAGACTATGATTTTAAAATACATTTTCCTGGATTACATGATAACAACATAATCATAAGAATTCTTAAAAGCAGGAGAGAGAACAAAAGAAGCAATCAGAGTGATGCAATGTGAGAAGGATTCAACCTCCTACTGTTTATTAATAACATACACCATCGTAAAAAATAAAATATGTTAACATATGTGGCATAATTAATATAAAATTAATCCCTCAAAGGAAAAACTATTAAGCAACAAGTATTTAGCTAATTATATATGCAGAAAAACTCCAAAGAATCTAACAAAAAAATGACTAGAATTAATAAATTAATTTAGAAAGATCAAATGGCGCGATATCAACATTAAAACATCTATTATATTTATATATTAGCAAATAACAATTGGGAATTGGAGATAAAAACATGATTCAACATAATCTATGTGTGTGACTAATAAATCTCTTCAGCCATCTCAGGAGAAGCCAAAAATAAAGATAGGATTGTCTAAGAAAGATTTTGGAGGGCTCTCTTGTCTAATGGAGCAAATCTCCAGTGCCTGTGATGTATACTGGAGACCTACAAGGTTCTTGGGAATTTTAAATACGAGCAGAAACATTGTCTTTGTAGTACACACTTGCAGTACAGGACAGTCCTCTGCACGAAGCCATATATGCAACACTTCAAAGCAAAGACTTTGAGGCATGCAGGCTTAAGTTCCCATCCTGATCCCTCCATGTATGAGCTGCACGACTCAGGCCATATCTCTGAAATTCACCTCCAGCCACTGGAAAATGGAATGTAATAGCAGTAATTACTTCTCATGATGTTTGTAAAGGTTAAATACAATAGGTGCAACTATAGCACTAAGTTCTGTGCCCATACACAGTAAAATATTTGATAAGAATTCATGAAGTATACTAATAAATAATTATTAGTCTTACTATTATTATGCAATAGGAAGAAAAAGCAGCAGCAATATAGAAATCAATCATCACTCTTGAAGTGGGGAGAATAAATTTTAAACTGTACCTCTTTACTAACAAACTGTGATTAGAAAAAAAACTGCTTAAGAATTTGATCAGTCTGGGCAACATAATGACACCCTGTTTCTACAAAAAATTTTAAAATTAGCTGGTGTGGAGGTACACATCTGTAGTCCTACCTACTTAAGATGCTGAGGCAGGAGGATCCCTTGGCCCAGGAATCTGAATTTGCAGTGAGCCATGATCATGCCACTGCACTCCAGTGTAGGCAAAAGTGAGACTCTGCATCCAAAGGGGAAAAAATAATGATTGTCAAGAATTTGATTTTCTTTCTCCAAAAATTTGGAGAACTTTTACCAGTTGTTCATGTCACATTTCCTGAAGGCCAGGACAGAGAATAACCCAGTGACAGATTTGCAGGCTATGAAAGGTGAGGCCTGGAGTTCTTCCCGATTGGGAGATTGAAATGAGCCTAGATTACTGAATAAAAGAGCAGAAATTTGGGGAGTTGGCTCTGGGTAACTCCAAGGTTGCAGAGGCCCTGGAAACTGAGGGAAGGGAGACATTGAGCTCTCCAGCTACTGAAGAAAGGCCAGAAATATTTAAACAGTTTAGGGCCCTTAGCCAGACTGTAGTCAGTAAAATGTGCCCTGTAATGGCAAGTAGTTAGCAAACTCTGTTTGGAAAAATCATGTCTCATGTCAACTTTGACTTCCTTGTTCTGATATGCAGTCATTCTATGATCCCTAAAACCTTCTTCTTTTTTTTTTTTTTTTTTTTTTTTTTTTTGAGACAGAGTCCAGCTCTGTCACCCAGGAGGTGCAGTGGTGCAATCTCAGCTCACTGCAACCTCCACCTCCCAGGTTCAAGCCATTCTCCTGCCTCAGCCTCCTGAGTAGCTGGGATTACAGGTGCACGCCATCACGCCTGGCCAATTTTTGAATTTTTAGTAGAGACAAGGTTTCACCATGTTGGCCAGGCTGGTTTTGAACTCCTGACCTCAAATTACCTGCCTGCCTTGGCCTCCCAATTCACTGGGATTACAGGCATGAGCCACCACGCCCGGCCCCTAAAACCTTCCCAGCAGTCTGCTGTGCACAGTGCCTTGTCAGTTGTGCATGAGGTAATGGGGAAGCAGGGGCTGGGACTGATCTGGTGGCTTGTGGGCAGGGAAAAGCCAGGAGCCAAGGAACAGGAGATTGATGAGGAGAAAATAAAATAAAAGAGCTAGTATGAATTAAGAGTTAAAAGTCAAGAGGGAATGGAAGCTCTAACAGGAATCCTAGAAAGTACTGGGGTGGGCACTAGACCAACAACATGTAATGGGATGAAAGCTTCAGTTGTGCTGTTTGCAACAGGTGCTAAAGAAAATATGAAAGCTGGAGGATTTGGGGATACTATGATTACTGTTGTTAATTCACATGTCTGCTACTAACTTAAAATGTTTTGTAATTGTTCACTTTTTTTTTTTTTTTTTTTTGAGACAGAATTTTACTCTGTCGCCCAGGCTGGAGTGCAGTGGCACAATCTCATCTCACTGCAACCTTCACCTCCCAGGTTCAAGGGATTCTCCCGCCTCAGCCTCCTGAGTAGCTGGGTCTAAAGGCGCTTACCACCACACCCAGCTAATTTTTTGTATTTTTAGTAGAGACAGGGTTTCACAGCATTAGCCAGGATGGTCTCGATCTCCTGACCTCCTGATCCGCCCGCCTCAGCCTCCTAAAGTGCTGGGATTACAGGCATGAGCCACCATGCCCGGCCATTAACTGTTCACTTATATTTGGTCAGATCTAATGACAAAATGTTAGCGAAGAATCCTGAGTTTGGAAGTTAAAATTTATAAGGGTATTTTACTTAAAACGTGAACACGGTGATTATTTGATCAAAATACTTTAAATAAGTGCAAAAGTACAAACCAGAAACTAAGAACTGTTTCAAAGGATCATGTATTATATTGAAAGGATGCCAGGCATGGTGGCGCACACCTATAATCTCAGCACTTAGGGAGGCTGAGGCTGAAGGATCACTTTAGACCAGGAGTTCAAAACCAGCCTAGGAAAGATGGTGAGACCCAGTTTCTACAAAAATTTAAAAATTAGCCAAGCATGATGGTTTGCACCTGTAGTCCCAGCTACTCAACAGGCCAAGGCAGAAGGATCGCTTGAGGTCAGATATTTGAGGCAGTGAGCTGTGATCATGCTACCACACTCCACTCTGGACAGTAGCAAGACTCTGACTCAAAAAAATAAAGTAAAAACCAATATGTATATATGTGTATGTATATACATGTATTTATATATATAGAGAGAGTGTGTGTTAATAGAGAGAGTGTATAGAGAGAGTATATATAGAGAGAGAGAGAAAGAAAGAAAAAGCAATATTGATGTAGGAATCAGCCTAAGTCATTGCAAATTCCAGTTTTGCTGCTTTGTGTGAGTTGGAAAACTCATTTAAGCTGGCAAACTTCCATGAGTCTTCTCTGTCATGAGGACAAGGAAGCTCCAGTCCTTGTCAGGCTGAACATGTGCAACCCTCCCACCTGACCCCACCATTCATTCATCAGTGGGCTCCCTCCATTACTGATGCTGCCATCTCTTCAGCCCTCTTGGATTTTTTTGGACTCTCCAAAATCCTCTGTGTTTTTGTTTTGTTTTTTATTTTAACATCCCTTAAGAGTCTGGGCCTGGCTCACTCATTCAGTTTCTGCAGCTCCTTCACTCTACCCCTCCCCATTGCCTTGGATGTGGACTTCCTACTGCAGACACCATCCCTTGCCACTGCACCTGCTCATGCCCAAGAAGCCCAGCCTCAGGAAATAGACAAGATTTTGACAATAACACCCGCCATGAGGTTCCCATGATAATCAAATGAAATCATGTCTACAGAAGTTTTGTATAAAAATAAAGCTTTAGAACATGATTTTGTATTAGTCGTCACAAAAAAGATGCCTAAATATCCCATGTTGTTATATTAAGTCCTTCCAGCTTGGATTTAAATATATATATGCTAATCTAGATAGTGTGCTTTCAGTTGCTATTTCTCTAGTGATGACATTCTCAACAGAATCCTCCTTAACCAAGATTTTAGCACCTTAGTCCAGGACATAAGTTCTACCAGATGGTTCCAGGTGCCAAGTCATTTGGTAGCTGTAACCGAGCAACCCAGCATCCCTGAGGTTTGTGTAAAGTTGATGTACTGGTGTATTCTAAATAAGAAACAGAATTTTGCCAATCATTAAAAGTTAAAATAGCTGGGCATGGTGGCTCATGCTTGTAATCCCAACATTTTGGGAGTCTGAAGGAGGCAGATTGCTTGATCCCAAGAGTTCAAGACCAGCCTGGGAAACATGTCAAAATCTTGTCTCTATAAAAAACACAAAAATTAGCAGGCATGGTGGCTCATGCCTATGGTCTCAGCTATTCAGGAGGCTGCAGTAGGAGGATTATTTGAGCCCCAGTAGGCGGAGGCTGCAGTGAGCTGAGATCCCACCACTGCACTCCAGCCTGAGTGATAGAGTGAGACTCTGTCTCAAAAAGAAAAAGTTAAAATTATTTTTAAATTGACAAGAAATTTAGTATTAAATTCATTACTGGAAAAAAAATAGTCAACATAGCAATTGTAGAGGGCAATTGTGAGCCCTTTCTGCTAAGCCTATTCTCACAGACTCTGGTTAGCTGGTTTTATTAAGCCTGTCTTTTCTACCCAAACACTGTCCCGTCTGTCAGTTACAGTCACTGGCTGACTCAGTCACAAAAGCTCCCTGTCATTTCTGGACAGGATTCCGACAGCCTCCAGAGCATCAAGTCTGTCACTAACACTTATTTCTCTCCATCCTACATAAGATTATATTAACTTAACCAGCCTAGAGACCTTCTTATTCTGTTAAAATCAACCTTTAGGCTAGACCTGTCCTTGCTGAGTGTTTCTGCAGGGTCCACTTCAAGGCCTCTCCTTCCTGCTCCCTCTCAGCTACCTCAGCCAGTGACTCAGTTCATGGTAGTCACGCTCAAGAACACACACAAAAAATGTTTCCCTCGGTTAACACTCCATTAGCTTTGGAGGTGAATTACTTTAGAGGTGTTCTTCTGCTAAATTATAACTGGCACATTCAGGTCAATTTCTCCTCCTCTATCTATTTTGACATATTTCTCTCTGGGGCAGTAAGAACTGCCACTTTGCTCTCAGAACCACCCGCTGTGCAGAGAATACCTCAGCCAGGTGACTGCTGGAGCTATCCAGGTTGAGGAGCATTCTAAGCTGTCTCCCTTGAAAACCACCCATCCCATGCTCACACACCACTAAGGTGCATCATGGTTATTTTCCACACAGAGGACACCCTGGGACCTTTCGCTGATTTCTGTAGGAATAACACAATATGTGTTAGTGTTTGCTAATAATAATTAAACTCAGGTAACTAGCCCATGTAGGGTATTATGTAAAATTGACTGGACTTGTAAACTAACTGGAAATGGAGATGAGAAAGGTTTTTCATAAGGTTGAGTAGAGTGAGGAGGCGGGTGGTGAAGCCTTTACATGAAAACGGAATTTCAGGAGTGGGAGGAAGATGGGAGAGGGATTGAAAGGCGGAGAAGCAGGGAATAGCAGGCAATGAAATTGATTTTAGATAAGTTGTGTTTGAGATACGTACAATATGAGAATTGAGAACTGAAATGTAAAAGAAAGGTAGAGGCAGGAGAAACTGATTTGAGAATGGTCATCCTAAGGGATGGCTCCTGAAACCAGGGAAGTAGTTGAGAATTGCATAAAAAAGAAGACAGAGGGGAAAAAGAGAAAGCTAATCTGTAAGACACGTTGCCATGCTTCTTTTGTCTGTCCCCTTTTGGGCACAAGTCTATTTATGGAAGAATGAGTAAGTGTTGTGACTAGAGAGAGCTTAGGATGGACGGAGAGACAGCATGGTAACACGAACAAAACTGAGGAGGGTGCGTTTCAGTTAAGGAAGTCCTTATTTTCTCAGCTTTATGATTAGAAGTTAAGCCTTTCTCTTAACACCAACCAGGAATTCAGTAGTAAATTAATTCCCAGAATATGAAACAACATAGCAATTGCGGAGAGAAATTCCGAGCACTTCGTTAGGTCTACTCTCATACCCAGTAAAGTACACAAGTCAGGCTAAAACTGTCTGCATCACCCATGCCCCAACAAACTTATTTATTCACACTGGACAAGGAAGCTTAGTAATCTACTAGACAGATCCGGGAAACACAATTCTACTCTAACTGTGGTTAGACAATAAAAACCCAATTTATTTTTTTCTACAAGATCTCAGAGAAGTCGACATAAATTTTTGCATGCAAGCATTGGTCATTTTCTCCATGATAACAAAATCTAGATTGGAAATTTTAACTTTTGCTTTAAAATTACTCAACTGTATTCAATGCTAGCAGCAAGAAATTTGGTTTCTACCTGGTATGTATAAATCATATGGTAAATTTCTATAACAGTCTTGTGTCTAGGTTAAGTCCGTGCTTGTATTACTAGTTCAGTTTCTGCTTCGTCTCACTGGACACTCAAGGTTCTCCCACATGGGACTTTTTGCCAAGCCCTACAACAATTCGGTAGAGTCTCACTGAAAATTGCTATTCTGTGCATCCCCTTTTGTTACTATGACTGTAACAGAAGAGAATGAAATACAGGCAACAGGCCAGGCGAGGTGGCTCATGCCTATGATTCCAGCACTTTGGGAGGCTGAGGCAGGTGGATCACCTGAGGTCAGCCCGATCAACATGGCAAAACTCCGTCTCTACTAAAAATACAAAAATTAGCTGGACAGGGTGGTGGGCACCTGTAGTCCCAGCTACTCAGGAGGCTGAAGTGGGAGGATCACTTGAGCCTAGGAGGTTGAGGTTGAAGTGAACTGAGATTGTGTAACTGTACCCCAGCGTGGGTGACAAAGTGAGACCCTGTCTCAAAAATTAAAAAAAAAAAACGGAAAAAAAATACAGGAATCAGATACATCTATTGTTTTTCTTGCCCTCCCCTCTGCTTCATCTTCTCTCTTCTTGAATCTTACACTCACACTCCCAGATTTTCTTATTGGGCTGTTTTGTTAATAATAATTTTAGGTTCAGCTGCCTTGCATTGAGACTCCTAAACACAAGGCCTCTTTTTTTCTCTCTCTCTCACAACCTGAGATGATGGACAGCCCTGAGAACCAGCAGCTCTGCTCCCTGAGATCATCCAGGGACCCACATTCTTTCTACCTTCTTGTCCCACTGTATCCTAAAGTTGCTATTCACATCCCCGTTTTCAAAGCTAGCTAGCTACTACCACGGCCTGCAAAAAAAGGGGAAGGAGAAAGTGGAGGTAGCACATTTCACTTCTGCTCACGCCCCACTGGCCAGAGGTTGGGAAATGTAGTCCCTAGCTAGGCAGCTCTGTGCTCACTAAAATTAAGAGGAGTATAGGGGTTCTTTAACTGAAGGAAGAAGGAGGGAGGGAATGGACTTTGGGGGACAATGAGCAGTCTCTACAGTAGCTAGTTCAGATTTAGGCTTAGAAATGCCAGGCTCAGCTGGGCATGGTGGCTCACATCTGTAATCCCAGCACTTTGGGAGGCTGAGGCAGGTGGATCGCTTGAGTCCAGGAGTTCAAGACTAGCCTGGGCAACATGGTAAAACCCTGTTTCTACTAAAAATACAAAATTTATCTAGGCATGGTGACGCACACCTGTAGCTCCAAGTGAGAATCACACCTCAGCCCCCTGACCCCTGAGTGTAGGGACCCAAGTACAGAGCTCAGGGGTCCAAGTACAGGAGTCAGTGGGCCAAGTACAGAGGTCAAGGGGCTGAGTACAGGGACCAGGGGGCCAAGTACAGGGGTCAGGGAGCTGAGGTGTAAGAATCACTTGAGCCCAAGAGGCAGAGGTGGTTACCATGAGCTAAGATTGCACCTCTGCACTCCAACCTGGGTGACAGAGTAAGACCCTGTCTCAAAAAAAAGAAAAGAAAAGAAAAGAAAATGCTAGACTCACCCAGTCAGATCACAAAGACACAGACATTTTTCATATTATATCTTTGAGAAGCCTCAGCCATGGGTGCAGTATTAATCATGTCTCCAGGAAACATATTATGTCTCAGATATGCCAAATACTTTATATACATGAACTCATATAACCCTCACAGCAAACATGTGATGTGGATACCACCATTCTCATTTTAGAGATAAGAAAAAAATGTATTTAGAGCAGTAAAGCAACTTTCCCAAGCTCAGACAGCTAAATGGCAGCATCAAGGGATAGGGTAGAGGGAGGTGGTAGATCTGAAAAAAAGCAGACAATTGGGCAAAGCTTCACGCTAATAGGAATGGGATTGAAAGTCAGGCCTCCATGAGGTACTAGAGTGTGGACCAGGAACCAAGGACAATGGCAGAAGGCCATTCAGCTTGGAAGACCCACGGTGCTAGGGTTAAATAAATGAGCCCTGGCTTGATTCTCACTAAGACATTGAGCAAGGGATGTGTTTACCCTGGGGCCCACCAAACCCTGAATCTAGTAGTAACTCTCCTTTTCTGCCCCAGCTCACTGGGTGGGGAAACTTCCCTGTGGTGCTATCATCAGTTTCCATGTTTCAGGACCAGGAAGGGACCCTCCCCCTATTCAGTCATTCAGTACATGTATTGGGTGCCTTCCTTTGATCAGAACTTGGGAATATACAGGTAAACAAGAACAAAATCATGCCTTCTCTCACAGAATGCACAGAAGAGGAAGCAGACACTGGATATTGTGTTCACAATAATCAGTAGCAAATGCTGTGGTAGGGAAACTGCCAACTGATAAGGGCCATGGCCTTCCTGATGTGAAGAGAGAGGTACCCTCCAACAGGAGGGAGGGACCATTCAAAAACAGGAGGGAGGAATCCTTTCACAACCAGAAGGGAGAAGCCCATTCATAACCAGGAGGGAAAGGCCCATTCACCACCAGGAGGGAGGGGCCCATTCACAACCAGGACGGAGGGGCACTTCATCAGAAGGGAGGGGCCTATTACAACCAGGAGGGAGGGATCCTTTCACAACCAGGAGGGAGAAACCCATTCATCACCAGGAGGGAGGGGTCCATTCACAACCAGGAGGGAAGGGCAATTCATCAGAAGGGAGGGGCCCATTTATAACAAGGAGGGAAGGGCCCATTCACAACCAGGAGGGAAACCTCATTCTTTCCAGAGAACTAAGGGAGAATGGTTTAGGCAAGTGACCAGGAAGACTGTGAGGACTGAGAACAAGGACGAGCTGAGACAATAACCATAGAAGTATTCTGTGTAGACCACAGAACACAAGTACTGCTGCTTTAAGCCACTGTTCTCTGGTTGCCAAAAGAAGATGGCACAAGAGTTTTTAAAAGGACCCTGTAATTAAATTATTGTACCATTGACTTTCTTCTTGAATCCTCATTTCCAAGATGCTAACTCTAATTTATTTTAATGTGATCTTTTATCAAGGACTATCTTTTTCTGGTGCCTCCCTAGTATTGATGCTTTCGTTTCATCACTTCGACTTCACTGATCTGATTCCTTTCCCCTATCACTTTTTTGGGGGGCAACCAGAGCTTATGACAGACAACATCCTATAAGTAACCAAGTTGCTGCAGAATGTTAGTGACAATCACTACTGCTAATGAAAATAAACTACAAGAATATTTGTATCAGCAGTCCACCTGTCAGAGGCGGACTGCACAGGATACAGGTCATAAAGACGTTGCTGATAAAACAGGTTGCAGTAAAGAAGCTGGATAAAACCCACCAAAACCAAGATGGTAACGAGAGTGACCTCTGCTGTCCTCATTGCTACACTTCCACCAGTGCCATGACAGTTCACAAATGCCATGGCAACATCAGGAAGTTACCCTGTATGACCTAAAAAGGGAGTCACAAATAATCTGCCCCTTGTTTAATACATAATAAAGAAATAACCATAAAAATCGGCAACCTGGCCTGGGACAGTGTCTCATGCCTGTAATCCCAGCACTTCGGGAGGCCGAGGTGGGCAGATCACAAGGTCAAGAGTTGGAGACCAGCCTGTCCAACATAGTGAAACCCCGTCTCTACTAAAAATACAACAAATTAGCCGGGTGTGGTGGTGGGCACCTGTAATCCCAGCTACTTGGGAGGCTGAGGCAGCAGAATGGATTGAACCCGGGAGGTGGGGGTTGCAATGAGCTGAGATTGGGCCACTCACTCCAGCCCAGGTGACAGAGCAAGACTCCATCTCAAAAAATAAACAAATAAATAAATGGGCAACCTGCGCCACTTGAGCTGCTCTGCCTATAGGGTAGCCATTGTTTTATCCCTTTACTTTCTTAATAAACTTACTTTCACTTTATGGACTTGTCTCAAATTCTTTCTTGTGTGAGATCCAAGAACCCTCTCCTGGGGTCTGGACCAGGTCCTTTTTCAGGTAACACAACTAGAGCACTCCTTGAACACTTTGTGTTTAAAGTACCTTTCCCAAATGTTCTTAGGATCAGAAACACTCACTATTGTAAAAAAGAATTAAGTGACTGAAAATGAACAGAGTTGGTGTCGTTACACACACGAGCTAGGATTGCAGGCTATTAGGTAAAGAATGGGGAAGGCGGCTGGGCGCAGTGGCTCAAGCCTGTAATCCCAGCATTTTGGGAGGCTGAGGTGGCGGATCATTTGAGGTCAGGAGTTCAAGACCAGCCTGGCCAACATAGCGAAAACCCTTCTCTACTAAATATACAAAAAATTAGTCTGGCATGGTGGCAGACACCTGTAGTCCCCACTACTCAGGAGTCTGAGGCAGGAGAATCGCTTGTACCTGGGAGGCAGAGGTTGCACTGAGCCGAGATCGTGCCACTGCATTCCAGCCCAGGCAACAGAGAGAGACTCCATTTAAAAAGAAGAAGGAGGAGGAGGAGGAGGAGGAGGAGGAGGAGGAGGGGGGGGGAGGAGGAGGAGGAAGGAAGAAAGGAAGAAAGGAAGGAAGGAAGGAAGAAGGAAGAAGAAGAAAAGAATGGGGAAGGCCTGTCCTGGAGTGTGGACCTTCATTACTGACAAGGTCCAGAATTAACTCAGTTCACAGAGCAATGACAGAACAACAACAACAAAAAAAAACCCTTGGCAAAAAGTAAAAAACAGCAAAAATTTTAAGAAGCACTGTTGAACCCAGGAAGCAGAGGTTGTGGTGAACCAAGACTGTGCTATTGCACTCCAGCCTAGGCAACAGGAGTGAAACACTGTCTCAACAACAACAAAAAAGGCAGTATTTGCACCTTCAGAGGGTGCTCAGATTTGAATCTTTGTCACCTCCAAAAATTCATGTTAAAATTTAATCTCCTTTTGACAGTATTAACAGGTGATTGAGCCATGAGGGGGTCTCCTCTCAGGAATGGACTCGTCTATTCATGGATTAATGGGCATCATGGGAGTATGGCTGGCAGCTTTATAGGGAATAGAAGAGAGATGAGAAACCAGCACTCTCAGCCCCTCACCATGCAACTCTCTGCACCAACTTGAGACTCTGAACAGAGTCTCCACTGGCAGAAAGGCCTCACCAGATGTAGCCGCTTGACCTTGGACTTCTCAGCCTTCCTAATTGTAAGAAATAAATCTCTTTACCTTTTAATTTATCCAGTCTTGGGTGTTCTGTTATAAGCAACAGAAAATGGGCTAAGACAGAGAAGTATGTTCTCCATTTTGAGGTACTTTATATCTCAGACTGTGTTGCTCATATACACCACAAATACCTCATCCCACTAGTACTTATTGAACACCTACTACGTGCCACACCACCTGATGGGTACTGAAAATGACACAGTAACAGATAGACACAATTCTTTCCATTCACACAGATAGACATGCAAATAAATCTATGATTATAAACTGTGATAAATGCTACAGAGGAAAGTTTAAGAGTTTGATGAACAGTTTGAAAGGTGAGTAATTTAGATTAAGAAGCCAGGGAAAGCATCTCTGGAGAAAATATTGAAGCCCAAAATAAATAGAAACAGGCCAACGAAGTGACAGGAAGTGAAAATGATGAAGAGCGTTGAACACAGCCAAACACAGAATTAGACAACCTGGGCTCCCACAGAGGGGAGCAAGGCTCCTGTGTTCTGCTGCACCTCTGATTCCTGGGCTGCCAAGAGGCCTATAAGGCCAACAAACATATGAAAAAATGCTCATCATCACTGGTCACCAGAGAAGTGCAAATCAAAACTACATTGAGATACCATCTCACACCAGTTAGAATGACGATCATTAAAAAATCCAGAGACAACAGATGCTAGAGAGGATGTGGAGAAATAGGAACACTTTTACACTGTTGGTGGGAATGTAAATTAATTCAACCATTGTGGAAGACAGTGTGGTGATTCCTCAAGGACCTAGAAATAGAAATTCCATTTGACCCAGCAATCCCATTACTGGGTATATATCCAAAGGGTTATAAATCGTTCTACTCTAAGGACACGTGCACACAAATGTTCATTGCAACACTGTTTACAATAGCAAAGACCTGGAACCAACCCAAATGCCCATCAATGACAGACTGGACAGGGAAAATGTGGCACATATACACCGTGGAGTACTATACAGCCATCAAAACCGATGAGTTCATATCCTTTGCAGGGACATGGATGAACCTGGAAATCATCATTCTCAGCAAACTGACACAAGAGCAGAAAATGAAACACCGCATGTTCTCACTCATAGGTGGGTGTTTAACAATGAGAACACATGGACACGGAGAGGAGCACTACACACAGGGGTCTGTTGGGGGGAAATAGGGGAGGGACAGTGCAGGGTGGGGAGTTGGGGAGAGAGAGCAGCATGGGGAGAAATGCCAGATATAGGTGATGGGGAAGAAGGCAGCAAATCACACTGCCACGTGCGTACCTATGCAACAATCTTGCATGTTCTTCACACGTACCCCAAAACCTAAAATGCAATTAAAAAAAAATGAAAAAAAAAACAAACCACTCTCCTCTAGGCCAGGCACAGTGGTTCACACCTGTAATATCAGCACTTCGGGAGGCCAAGGCTTCTGGATCATCTGAGGTCAGGAGTTCAAGATCAGCCTGGACAACAGCGGGGAAATCCCATCTCTTCTGAAAAAAAATTAAGCAGGAATAGTGGCACGGGCCTGAAGGCCCAGCTATTTGGGAGGCTGAGGCAGGAGAATTGCTTGTACTCAGGAGATGGAGGTTGCAGTGAGCCGACAGCATACCACTGCACTCCAGCCTAGGCAACAGAGTGAGACTCCGTCTCAAAAAAAATATATATATATATATAAGATTCGCCTCTTAACCCAGGTCACTAGACCTTCAGAGGTAATTTGTTCTCTGCCTTTAGAGTCAAGATAGGAGGGAAGAAGTTACAAACAGTTTGAACTCTGACTGTGAGCTTGTCATTAAGTCAATCCTTGAACTCTCAGGTAGAATTAATCACTAGATATTCTGAGTTCCCATAATGTTTGACTGCACTTTTCTGTCTCACTGCTGCTATATTATAATTACATCCTTATACATTTTTCTTCATTTTAGGTTTTGAGGTTATAGAGCACAGAAATATTTCACTTTTATTTATACCCCTGGAGTCTAGCACACTGCCTGGAAAAGAGTAGCTACTCTATAAATGTAAAATAAATAAATGCAGGAAAAAAACACATCGATTCATCAATCAGTTATTAGGCTCTATAGCATTTTCTTATAATTTGAGTTGATACAGGTTTACATATATTATGTATTTTATATGAAAAGTGTCTAAAGATTCAATAAGAAATAGCTTCTTTATTGGATGTTTCTCAAAATTTTAGTGAAAGGAAAAAAAAAGGAAAATATACACTGACCCAGCCTTTGGGTATGCTACTAGTTATTTTCATAAAGAAATTCAGGCCGGGCGCGGTGGCTCACGCCTGTAATCCCAGCACTTTGGGAGGCCAAGGCGGGTGGATCACGAGGTCAAGAGATCGAGACCAACCTGGTCAACATGGTGAAACCCCGTCTCTACTAAAATACAAAAAATTAGCTGGGCATGGTGGCGCGTGCCTGTAATCCCAGCTACTCAGGAGGCTGAGGCAGGAGAATTGCCTGAACCCAGGAGGCAGAGGTTGCGGTGAGCCGAGATCGCGCCATTGCACTCCAGCCTGGGTAACAAGAGCGAAACTCCATCTCAAAAAAAAAAAAAAAAAAAGAAAGAAATTCAGTGGATTATGAAGGCAAGTCAGCTGAAGCTACAGTCCTCCACATTACCACCTGATTCCAAAAATAAATGCATCCAGCTGCAAAAAAGCAAATCAGCACTGAGTTCTTTGTGTACTCATTGAAAATCTGATAATTTTGATTAAGACTTATATTCCAAACTAATATCCTATGAATGCAATTATTCACAAAACGTCCTATTTGGAATCATCACATTTTGCACAACAATGCCAGCCATCCACAGTTGCTGAGACTCTCACTCACCAACAATGGTTGGTTATCAAGTGTAATAGGACCAGACGCAGCAAACAAATTAAAATGTGTGTCTTCGTCGAATGATACTGTTTCAAGGCGTGTAAGTGACATGGCAATTAATGTCTGTGAACAGCTGGTTTTAAAGATTAAGGAAAGTGATTATTTTGCCCAGGCAATGGACAGATACACCTAAATGTGCTGAGATGCTGACATTTTAAGTCACATTTCTGTGAAATACATGGATAAGAGCATGCTGTTTAGAAAAATTTAGTCCAGTCTTACAACAGAGGACCATTTTGAAATATTTCAAGAGACAACAGAGAATTTCCATATGATAACTGGGAATTGTGCATTGCTGTTTATGTGGTTCAGAGACTAATTACAGACTTCTCAAAGCAGGAAATTATTTTATTTCAAAGAATGATTCAGATCCTTTTTGTTTGTTTGTTTGTTTGTTTTGAGACAGAGTCCCTCTGTCACCCAAGCTGGAGTGCAATGGTGCCATCTCGGCTCACTGCAGCCTCCACCTCCCAGGTTCAAGCGGTTATCATACCTCAGCCTCTTGAGTAGCCAGAACTACAGATACATTGTACTTTTAGTAGAGACGGGGTTTTGTCATGTTGGCCAGGCTGGACTTAAACTCCTGGTCTCAAGTGATCCACCCACTTCGAGCTCCCAATGTTCTGGGATTACAGACATGAGCCATCATACTCAGCCAATTCAGAATTTCTACTGGTTTTCAAAGGGGAAAGAGCGAGTCCAATAGAAAACATGTTTCCCCGTACCAGGAGGACTATCATCAGTTTTAACAGGAGTGACCCTCAAAATGGCTATGTAATAAAGAAGAGCAAAGGTCCAAGCCCGATTATCAGTATCTCTTTAAACCAGAAGGTCTCCACTAGCAAACTAGCATGGTAAGCATAGTAATCAAGCCCATAATAGTACAGTCATAACATCCCAAAGGGATACATCCTATGAACTTCCATATCTTAAGAACATTCTAGAACAGTAGCACAGACTGGCAATGGATTGTGGGGTGGTTTTGGTTTTTTGTGTTTTTGTTGTTGTCGTTTTGGGTTTTTGTTTTGTTGTTGCTGTTGTTGTTGTTGTTTTTGTTGTTTGAGATGTAGTCTTGCTCTGTCTCCCAGGCTGGAGTGCAACGGCACGATCTCCGCACACTGAAACCTCCGCCTCCTGGGTTCAAGCCATTCTCCTGCCTTAGCCTCCTGAGTAGCTGGGATTACAGGCACCCACCACCACACCTGGCTAATTTTTTATATTTTTAGTAGTAATGGGGTTTCACCATGTTGGCCAGGCTGGTCTCAACCTCCCAGTCTCAGGTGATCCACCCACCTCAGACTGTGTTTTAAAGGACAGTTTTCACAAAGCAATCACACTCCTTTCACTCAAGAGATTTATTCCTTGTAAAAGGAGACCAACTCATTCACATAACAAACATTTATTAAGGTCTTTCTTTTGCAACTCAGGTGCCTCCAAATGACAGCTATAAATCCCCAGTATAAACTGGGGATTTGCTTCCACACGGCCAATGCCTGTGTTATGCCTTAATAAATACAAGCATTTACAGAAGATTTTTAAAGACATGGTTACACACTTTAAACTTTCCTGAATTTTATTCCTTATTTGAAAAAATGTGACAAATGCATTGCCCTGAGGCCAATGAAGACCTAATTTCAGACAGCATGCAAGACCTTAAACAACCCTCTTTCTTGCCAAGACAAGTCCTTTTTAAATTTTTTTTGAAAAGTAAGTAACCTTTGCTTCTCCTCTTCATAGAGATGTATTTATCTCAGGTCTCTCAGGGGCCCAATAATAAGTGCACAAGCTGTCTTCACCACAGAAGACCTAAGAGACTCTAGGACTCCCAGTCCTGTGATGGGAGTAAGTTGTCTGCTATTCGCACTGTTAGCCCAGATTTCTTAAGATACACTTGCCAATTAAGCCTCATCCACGACCTTGTTGCATAAGAAATAGCTAAAGACAAACAAGCCCATTCAAAAATGGGCGAAGGATATGAACAGATACTTTACAAAAGAAGACATACAGGAGGCCAACAAACATATGAAAAAATGCTCATCATCACTGGTCATCAGAGAAATGCAAATCAAAACCACATTGAGATACCATCTCACACCAGTTAGAATGGTGATCATTAAAAAATCGGGAAACAACAGATGCTGGAGAGGATGTGGAGAAATAGGAACACTTTTACACTGTTGGTGGGAATGTAAATTAATTCAACCATTGTGGAAGACAGTGTGGCGATTCCTCAAGGACCTAAAAATAGAAATCCCATTTGACCCAGCAATCCCATTACTGGGTATATATCCAAAGGATTATAAATCATTCTACTATAAGGACACGTGCACACGAATGTTCATTGCAGCACTGTTTACAATAGCAAAGACCTGGAACCAACCCAAATGCCCAACGATGATAGACTGGATAGGAAAAATGTGGTACATATACACCATGGAATATTATGCAGCCATCAAAAATGATGAGTTCACGTCCTTTGTAGGGACATGGATGAACCTGGAAACCATCATTCTCAGCAAACTGACACAAGAGCAGAAAATCAAACACCGTATATTCTCGCTCATAGGCGGGTGTTGAACAATGAGAACACATGGACACAGGGAGGGGAGCACTACACACTGGGGTCTGTTGGGGGGAAATGGGGCAGGGGCGGGGGGGTGGGGAGGTGGGAAGAGATAGCATGGGGAGAAATGACAGATACAGGTGAGGGGACAGAAGGCAGCAAAGCACACTGCCATGTGTGTACCTATGCAACAATCTTGCATGTTCATCACATGTACCCCAAAACCTAAAATGCAATAAAAAAAAAAAAAAGAAAAGAAATAGCTAAAGAAATGCAAGTTAAGTATATGAAGTGAATTAGTTAGAATTTGGGTCTTTGAGACAATAAGTCTTGACCTTGAGCATGAAGAAGGTGTCAGAGCAATACTTCAAACAAAGGTGGGAACAAGCTGTTCTCTAGTGTAAGCCTTGCCTAAAAAGGAGAGACCATGACAGAGAAATGGCATGCATAGGTAGAGAGGCAATAAGCTGGTCGGTCTCCCTTAGTGTAAAGCAAAGGAACTCAGATTTGATCAGGCAGGTAAATTCTGAAGTAGAAGAATAGCAAACTAACAAATATCTGAGAAAATTTATCCTATTAACAAAAAAATGCAAGAAAATGAACTGACAGGGAACTGAGCTATAATATTATCTTGGTAATTTGAAAACACAGTGATGAAAAACAGAAAGGTCTTCAGTTTTTCAAACAATGAGAGGGAATCCCATCTAATGATACTGTCTATAGTGAATCAGCAGACACCGGAAACTGACCAGATAGGAGCCTGAAGCAGGAACTGGTACCAAAATAACTTCAAAACGTTGACCCAGGAGCATATTGTAGAATTTAATACAAAAGAAGGTTGAACCAGATAGCCTCTAAGGTTCACTTCAACTCTTACTGTTACAATTCCAAAAAAGGCAAAGACCTCACCTTAAAAAAAAAAAAAAAAAAAAAAAACAAGGAAGTCATCAAACTTTCTTAATTCTTTTTTTTTTTTAAGATGGGATTTCACCATATTGGCCAGGCTGGTCTTGAACTCCTGACCCCAGGTGATCCACCCACCTCAGCCTCCCAAAGTGCTAGGCTTACAGGCATGAGCCACCACAATCGGCCAAACTTTCTTAATTCTGAAAGTATTTACTGAGCACAAACTATGTACCAGGTACTGTCCAAAGCCCCCAAAATACAGTAGTAAATCAGAAAGGTATTTGTCTTATACAGACTGTATTCTAAAGGGCACATAAAAAAAGTCACTGAAGGGCTTAAACAGAGATTGATCCAATCCAATTTATGTTGTAAGATTACTTTTCTGCCAAGTGAAGAGAGAGTTAAAAGGATCAACGGCTAAAGAGGTAAGAATTTTTTTTAAGGCAGTTGGAGGGATAAAGGGGGTAATATTAAAGATGTAAATAAGTAAAACTTAAAAGATATTTACAGATAGAGTTTCTAATTAGACTGGATATGGTCAATGAGAATATCAGTAGAATCTTGAATAATTGCTATGTTTCTGGCTGAAGTAATCAGGGGTATGTGATACCTTTTACTGTGATGTGGGAAATTATGGGGAAGCAGGAAGAATGACTGTTTAAGGGGCAAACAAATCTCCTAAGGAAAACATTACTGTTGAAGAAGGTATTATTGACTGAGTAAGTAAGAAAATGTGTGTCAGGTCATCCATCAGTGGATGTCTGGGTTGTTTCCTCTACATCTTGACTATTGTGAATAATGCTGCAATTAATATAGGGGTACAAATACCTCTTCAAGACCCTGATTTTAATTCCTTTTTCAGAAATACCCAGAAGTGGGATTGCTGAATCAAATTGTAATTTATTTTTAATTTTGTTATATACATTGACTGGGATATTAGTCAGCCATTATCTAAAGGAAAATCTGTGAAATGCAACAATGTGGATAAACCTTAAGGATGTTATGCTAAGTGAAATAAACAATGCACAGAAGGACAAATACTGAGTGATTTCATTTATATGAGGTATCTAAAGTAGTCAAGTTCACAGAAGCACAGAGCAGAATGGTGGTTGCCAAGGGCTGGTGGGAGGGGGAAATGGGGAGATGTTCAATGGATGTAAAGTTTCGGTTCCGCAAGGTGAACAAGTTCTAGAGATCTGCTGCACGACATCGTGCTTGTAGTTAACACTGTGTTGTACACTTAAAAATATGTTTCAAAAAGAAAAAAATTCTGCTGGCCACGTTGGCTTATGCCTGCAAACCCAACACTTTGGAAGGTCAAGATGGTAAGATCGCCTTAGCTCAGGAGTTCAAGACCAGCCTGGGCAACATAGGAAGATCCCATTTATACTAAAAATAAGAAATAAAAATTAGCACAGCTTGATGACCCATGCCTGTAGTCCCAGCTGCTTGTGAGGAGGCTGAGGTAGGGGGATCGCTTGAGCCCAGGAGATAGAGGCTGCAGTGAGTTGTAATCATGCCACTGCATTCCAGCCTGAGTGACAGAGTGAAACCTGTCTCAGATTTAAAAAACAATAAGTAACAGAAAAAGAAATACTACATTACTGGTGATCTCGATGGTCCAGAGACTGATACCCTGTGAAAAAGAGAATTTTGACATGTAATTCAGAAGGATCAAATATAAATGTAGAGTCACTTTAGGTATATTTTAACCAATTTATTGAATTTATATTTTACTTCTTTTGAATGGAAATTAAAGTTCTAAATAATAAAAATCTATTTCCAATTTTTTTTAAAGAAAAAGAAAAGGTATATCAAGTGTCAGGTATTTGAGTCATGCCAAAGGAGTTTCCAGCTATGTGGGACTCATCCCTCTACAGTGGGTATCAACATTTAGGTTTTAATCTGTTGGCTTTTTGAGTATCCAAGAGCAAGTATTTGGAGTTTCAGTGGGCAGGGTGAAAGTGACGCTTGCAGATTGAAGCTGAGTAGATCTTTCATATATTAAGTCAGAAAAAAATTACAAAATATTTACACATTGTCAAGTAGCTTATTAGTGCTGTCACACCACATATTGATGACAGTGAAAAGTCTAGGCAGGGAAGTTCTTTACCATCTTAGTGCCACAGGCAAGACTCAAAGGCAAACAGAAATGTTCTGGGGGAAGAATTAAGTGACTTCCCTGTAATATGTGAGTCTTAAAGACAAAGTCAATATCCTGCCCATAAGCTCACTTAATAGAAGATCTTTATTTACAATATTGGTCTCTGTTATCATTGCATTAATTGGTATCTAAAAGTTACCATTTCTACTTTAATCCTGATTTAGAAACATCCAGTGCTGAAATGTGTTCATAGTTTCCAGAAGCAGCTAATCAATATTGTAAAGATTCTTCTGACATGGAAAATCAGAACTTGACAGATAAATGGACTTTCTGTCTTGTCTTTAATCAATAGGTCAACTGGTTCTGGTGCCAAGTATTCAATATATATTTAACCTAAAAGTAATAGACTCTTTTAACCTAGTTCCACGAATCTCTCTCAGTTAGTAGGCTATGTCTATAAATTATTAGAAAAAAATGGACAGGATCATTAAATGTAAAAAGGCAAGAAATCATTTTCATATGGGACCTTAAAGACATCTCTGGTTCATTTCTTCTCTAAGTCTTATAGCTCTCGAATCTTTCCTCTCTTCGTACCCATTGCCACTTTCGGTATCTTATCCTTCAGCAGTCTTCACATTCTCTAATACTAGTTAATTAATTCATCCAACATACATCAATTGAACAGCTACCGTTATTCTAGGTACTTCAGAAACAAGCAGACAAAACTTCCTGTCTTCCGGTTTACATTCTACTGAGGAGAGATGAGCAAACAAGAAACATAGCAAGTAAATAAATTAGATAGTATCTTAGAAGGTGATAAGTGCTATGAAAAACAAAAAGATAAAGTAAAGGAAGGTAAGGAGGATCAGTAAGGTGATGTGAGAGGTTAGATCACTGGACCAGGAAGACTTCATGGAGAAGGAGAGATCTGAGCAGACATGGAGGAGGAGGAGTTGGCCAAGCTGTGGGAAGAGCATTCCAGGCAGAGGAAATAGCCAGAGCAAATGCCCAAAGCCAGGGGTGTGCCTGGGTTACTCCAGGAACAGCAAGGAAGCCCTTGCTAGCTATTGTGGCCAAGTGAGAAGTAGAGTTGCAGCAACAAAGGCAGTTTCTTTCCTGTTTCCCACAGCAGGACTCAAGTCCAAAATGTGGGCATTATCCTAGACTCCTCCTTCCTCTGCCATCCATTCTATCATTCAATCGTGTTCATTTTGCCTCATTCCTATTCTTCTAATATCCTTTTTGGTTTATCTTATCTGGGTGATAGGAGTGCTAGTAATTTTAAATTTTTTTAGACATTTTTATTGCTTAATTTTTCTTTGTAAAAGTATATATTACATTTATAAAAAATAGTAAAATAATTTTATAATAAAAATGTTAATAATAAGCTCTTTCATTAGGGGAAAGCCTTGCCCTACTTATTTGTTGACATGGGGAAATATATGACATTATTTTTTTTTTTTTTTTTTTTTTACGTTTTTTTTTTTTAATTGCATTTTAGGTTTTGGGGTACATGTGATGAACATGCAAGATTGTTGCATAGGTACACACATGGCAGTGTGCTTTGCTGCCTTCCGTCCCCTCACCTGTATCTGTCATTTCTCCCCATGCTATCTCTTCCCACCTCCCCACCCCCCACCCCTCCCCCATTTCCCCCCAACGGACCCCAATGTGTAGTGCTCCCCTCCCTGTGTCCATGTGTTCTCATTGTTCAACACCCACCTATGAGTGAGAATATACAGTGTTTGATTTTCTGCTCTTGTGTCAGTTTGCTGAGAATGATGGTTTCCAGGTTCATCCATGTCCCTACAAAGGACGTGAACTCATCGTTTTTGATGGCTGCGTAATATTCCATGGTGTATATGTACCACATTTTCCCTATCCAGTCTATCATCGTTGGGCATTTGGGTTGGTTCCAGGTCTTTGCTATTGTAAACAGTGCTGCTCTGATCTTAGTTATTTCCTGTCTTCTGCTAGGTTTTGAGTTTTTTTGATCTTGCTCCTCTAGCTCTTTCCATTTTGATGATAGGGTGTCAATTTTAGATCTCTCCTTTCTTCTCATGTGGGCACTCATTGCTATATATTTTCCTCTAGAGACTGCTTTAAATGTGTCCCAGAGATTCTGGTATGTTGTGTCTTCGTTCTCATTGGTTTCGAAGAACATCTTTATTTCTGCCTTCATTTCATTGTTTATCCAGTCAACATTCAAGAGCAAGTTGTTCAGTTTCCATGAAGCTGTGCGGTTCTGAGTTAGTTTCTGCATTCTGAGTTCTAACTCGATTGCACTGTGGTCTGAGAGACTGTTTGTTATGATTTCTGTTCTTTTGCATTTGCTGAGGAGTGATTTATTGCCAATTATGTGGTCAATTTTAGAGTAGGTGTGATGTGGTGCTGAGAAGAATGTATATTCTGTGGATTTGGGGTGGAGATTTCTGTAAATGTCTATTAGGTTTGCTTGTTCCAGGTCTGTATTCAGGTCCTGGATATCCTTGTTGATTTTCTGTCTGGTTGATCTGTCTAATATTGACAATGGGGTGTTAAAGTCTCCCACTATTATTGTGTGGGAGTCTAAGTCTCTTTGTAAGTCATTAAGAACTTGCCTTATGTATCTGGGTGCTCCTGTATTGGGTGCATATATATTTAGGATCGTTAGCTCTTCTTGTTGCAGTGATCCTTTTACCATTATGTAATGTCCTTCTTTGTCTCTTTTGATCTTTGTTGCTTTAAAGTCTATTTTATCAGAGATGAGAATTGCAACTCCTGCCTTTTTTTGCTCTCCATTTGCTTGGTAGATCTTCCTCCATCCCTTTATTTTGAGCCTTTGTGTATCCTTGCATGTAAGATGGGTTTCCTGGATACAGCACACTGATGGGTTCTGACTTTTTATCCAATTTGCCAGTCTGTGTCTTTTGATTGGGGCATTTAGTCCATTGACATTTAGGGATAGTATTGTTATGTGTGAATTTGATGCTGTCATTTTGATGCTACCCGGCTGTTTTGTTGGTTAGTTGATGCAGATTCTTGATTGTGTTGATGCTCTTTTACCATTTGGTGTGTTTTTGGAGTGGCTGGTACTGGTTGTTCCTTTATATGTGTAGAGCCTCTTTCAGGAGTTCTTGTAGAGCAGGTTTGGTGGTGATGAAATCTCTGAGTGCTTGCTTGTTCACAAAGGATTTTATTTTTCCTTCACTTATGAAGCTTAGTTTGGCTGGATAGGAGATTCTGGGTTGAAAGTTCTTTTCTTTAAGGATGTTGAATATTGGCCCCCAATCTCTTCTGGCTTGTAGGGTTTCTGCTGAGAGATCTGCTGTGAGTCTAATGGGCTTCCCTTTGTGGGTAACCCGACCTTTCTCTCTGGCTGCCCTTAGCATTTTCTCTTTCATTTCAACCCTGGTGAATCTGACGATTATGTGCCTTGGGGTTGCTCTTCTTGAGGAATATCTTTGTGGTGTTCTCTGTATTTCCTGGATTTGAATATTGGTCTGCCTTGTTAGGTTGGGGAAGTTTTCCTGGATAATATCCTGAAGAGTATTTTCCAGCTTGGATTCATTCTCTTCATCACATTCAGGTACACCTATCAGACGTAGATTAGGTCTTTTCACATAGTCCCACATTTCTTGAAGATTTTGTTCATTCCTTTTTGCCCTTTTTTCTCTGTTCTTGCCTTCTCTTTTTATTTCATTGAGTTGATCTTCGACCGCTGATATCCTTTCTTCTGCTTGGTCAATTCGGCTGTTGAAGCTTGTGCATGCTTCACGAAGTTCTCGTGTTGCGTTTTTCAGCTCCATCAATTCACTTATACTCCTCTCTATGCTGTCCATTCTCGTCAGCACTTCATCCAATCTTTTTTCAAGGTTCCTATTTTCTTTGCGTTCGGTTAGAACATGTTCTTTTAGCTCATTGTAGTTTCTTACTACCCACCTTCTGAAGTCTGATTCTGTCATTTCATCACCCTCCTTCTCCATCCGGTCTGGTTCCCTTGCTGGTGAGGAGTTGTGATCCCTTTTAGGAGGAGAGGTGTTCTGGTTTCGGGAGTTTTCATCCTTTCTGCGCTGGTTTCTTCCCATTTTTGTGAGTTTATCCACCTGTTGTCTGTCTCTGTCCCAGGGAGTTGGGGCTTTATGAGTTTCCGTTGCACTACTGCCTTTTTTGATTTTTCTTTCAGGTCTGACCCGCCCAGCTAGCAGCATGCCTAGCCACTGCCTGCCCACAGGGGCTTTGCTGAGCTGCTGTGGGCTCCGCCCAGCTGCCCTGAGCTCTTCCCTGTAGTCCTTTTTATATGGGCGTAGTTAGAATTGTCTAGGCAATGGTGGCCCCGCCTCTGTTATGGCGGACTCTCTCTGTTGTGGCAGGTTGCCTCGGCAACGGCGGGTTGCCTCGGCAACGGCAGCCTGCCTCCGTAGCGGTGGAGAGTCTCAGTAATGGCGGAAGCCCCTCCCCCATGGAGCCGGACCGTCCCGGTTCAGCTGTGCTTGGTTTGGAGGGCTCAACCCAGAGGGTTTCCAATTACTGTTTTTGTTTTCGTTGTTGTTGGGGGTGGAGGGGTGGGACCAACCAAGCCTGATCACCTGGCTCCCTGACTCAGAGTCTTTTCTTTTAAGTTGAACGACCCCGCGTTCTGGTCGCCTGCTGAAAAGGCGCCGGGATCTCCCGTGCTGCGACTCGTGGATTCGGCTCGAACTGCGGTGCCGGCTCCTGGTGGATTTTTTGCCTAGGAATCTCCTGGCCTGACTCGCTATTTCAGATGAGTGGGCAACTCTGCCGTCTCAGGGCTCTGCTCGCCAGCTAAGAGGGCTCCCAGACCAGTGGCTTTTGTACGGAGAACCGCAGCAACAGGGCGTGGTCACAGCAGCCGCGCGGGCGGAATCAGCCCCACAGGGGCCAAAACAGCTGCACCGGCTGGGACTGCGATGCTGGCGACCCCTCTGCCTGGGTATCTCCTGGTCTGTGGGCAATAAGAGTTCGTCTGGAAATGCGGTGTCCACTCACCCTCTGCACCTTCACTGGGAGCTGAAGTCCTGAGCTGTTCTTAGGCGGCCATCTTCCCAGCATTCCCCAATATATGACATTATTTAGTGAAAAAGCAGTCTACCATTTTATGCCATGTCTGTTTTTAGAGAAGAGAGACTACAAGATGCAGAATAACATGTTAGTGATGATTTTCTCTGGACAGTGTGATGACAGGTGACTTTGCCTTTGCATTTTTCTACACTGTTACGTGTCTTATGCATTGAATATATATTGTTTCTATGTTTTTTGTGTGTGAGATGGAGTTTTGCTCTTTCACTCAGGCTGGAGTGAAGTGGCTCAATCTCTGCTCACTGCAACCTCCACCTCACAGGTCCAAGCAATTTGCATGCTTCACTCTCCCGAATAGCTGGGATTGTAGGAGCCCACTATTGCCCCAGGCTAATTTTTGTATTTTTAGTAGAGACAGGGTTTCTCCATGTTGACCAGGTTGGTCTTGAACTCCTGACCTCAGATGATCCACCCGCCTCAGCCTCTCAAAGCTCTGGGATTACAGATGTGAGCCACCGCAGCCAGCCTATTTCTATAATTTTTAAAAACAGCAATGTTGTTTTTTATATGTTTCATACATTTTAATAAAACTAATACTGAAAAACTGAACAGTATCACATATTTACTTTAAAGCTGCTTTTGTTAATGCTAATTAAATCTACCCATTCCTCCTTCTTGATATGCACTACAATCCTACTGACTGGCCACATCTAGAAATCCAAGAAAAGAAGGGATTCCTGCAATTTTTTCTTGTTTATGCAGCCCTAAGATAAGTGAAAATGACTGAAAAAAATGACATTGGAGAGACTACATAGGAAGAATCTGCCATTCTCCTAAAGGGCAATATGGTTAAGGGCTAGTACTATTAACATCAACTTGGAAATACTCATCACATTTTTGTTCATATCCCCAGCACCGATAATATTGTCTATTTGTCTCAGCTGTTTAATACCATTTAATTTCTATTTCTCTGAACTGAAAGCCTGTCTTCCCTCATATTGAGAAGAGTTCATTATCATTTCCATCTCTCCCGTGGGAATTGCATTCTCTTGCTCACATCCTAATCATAAAGGGTTAACCTCTGGACCTCACCTTACCTTCTTCCTAGAAATCCTGGCCAGAAAAGCTCTCCTCAATGAGCCCTCGGTGTCTTTATTTTATATCTAAGCCATCTTCCCAGTCAATGAGCCTCCCTAAAAGATTAATGTAGTTTGAACTTTTATAGAGGAATATCATTTGTGCACTGTCATATTTAGCACAAATGGTGCTTCAGTCACAGCTCAATAATATTCCAGCATATTACTTCCAAGGCATTTGAGAGTTTAAAGAATTATTGAAGGGCACGCTGTACTCATTCGGTAATAAGGCAGAGAGCACTGCTTTCTACATATGATTTCAGCAAATGGAATCTCTGCTAATTTCATTGCACATAGCAAAATAGTTGTGATAATAACCAAGGTAAAATATCCCACTGGAGGGAATAGATGAGATACATTTTTTATAAGACCTCCAAGAAGTATTGAGGAGGAATTTCTAGAATTTGAGGGCAAGATGTTGAGAAATCATCTTCTCTCATTGAATACGTACCCTTCACACTGCAGTCAGCCTTAAGTGTGAAGTCACAGCCGTTACTTGGCCATTATGGCTGCAGAGCCTGCAGAGCTACACAGGCACCATGCAGAGGGATGGGTGCGTTACACATATTAAAAAGAAATGAAGGAGTTAACGTCATTTAGAGAAAAAATTTAACTACACCAAAAGTCAAATATTTTATGAGAAAATTTCCTATTGCAGCTTTGTAAAGAGCATAGAGGAGACAAGTTTGGGTATTTTTTCAACATTTAAATTGATAGATATGTTTCAGAGGAAGGAAAGGTCTTGCTTACTGTCAGGTGTCACCAAATAGCAGTTTAAAGACTTCAAGATGTGTGTGAATCAGAAAGAAAGAGAGACACCTGCTGTCATGAAAGGTCCTTTTCATATATATCCTGCTCCAACTCTCTCAGGTGTTGGCCTTATTTATTTACCAAATTATACATTCTAAGCAATTATAGCATTTATATTAATATCTCCTAGTTATGAGAATTCCCAGAGCAGTAGTAGAACTCCCATTTCTAGGTAAAGGAAGGCATAATTTTGCCGTTTGGGGAACAAGCATATTTGAAATCCATTACAATTTCTTCTGCTTATTAGAAGTTATTCTCTGGTATTAGAATCAACTTGCCGAGACACTTTGAGAATACTCAGTTATTTGTATTAGTCTGAAAATATCCAGCCCTTCATTTAGAGAGTAAAGAGCTGCACTCCTCTCTCCTCCCACTGCTTCTCACAGTGTTGAGCCCTTCTACTCCACCGCTCCATCTTCGCTTCTGACAGAGGAATATCTTGCTTTTTAAGAAGATGCTCCTGGGATACTCTGTGGGCAGCGTCTTCATGTTTCTTACTAAGGGAATGTGAAATTATTTCTGCAACATTTTGGTATCACCCACCACTTAGAAAAAGTAGTCGAAAGTACAGGTAGCACATGCAGCTCCTTAGATTTTAAACCAGATATAAACTCAGTAAAAAACCTGAAAAAGTATATAAATGCCCAAAATGACTCATCTGACTGCTGCTGAGGTGACCATATGCCAAAATCCTTAAAAGGATAAAAAGATGATTTTACAGATTTTTTTAAATACAGAGATTGTATTGTACAGTATTTAGTATCTTGTATATAAGACTATATTTTTTTTTCAGGTACCTTACTCCTCTCCAGGTATCCTATGTTGACACCAACCAAACAACATATTCTGTTACCCTGCATATGTCATTGTTCAGGGGTGACCATGGGCCCTTACAAGATCCAGTGAACATGAAATTCAGAATATTGGTTCAGATGTGTTCTTTTCCTCCATTAAAATAAATGATAAAAATACACAGCACTAAGAGTTACTGGATGTTATCTTGCAAACACTATGGAGAATCAGACTTGGGATAAATCTGACACCTTGAAAGGCAAAGTAGAGAGAAGGAAAACAACACCCCCCCCCTCCACCCGATAACATTATTGAGCCTTGACACCAAGTTCTGAAGCCTGACTTCATTTTGTTTTATAGTAACATAAGCTAATCAGCCCCTTTTAATGATAAGGAATTTTAAGATAGGTTTTCAGTTTGGGATTGTTTTGTTTGTTTGTTTGTATTTTGAGATGGAGTCTGGCTCTGTCACCCCGGCTCGAGTACAGTGGCACAATCTCAGCTCACTGCAACCTCTGCCTCCCAGGTTGAAGCAATTCTCCTGCCTCAGCCTCACAAGTAGTTAGGATTACAGGTGCACTCCACCACCACACCTGCCTAATTTTTGTATTTTTGGTAGAGACAGGTTCTCACCATGTTGGGTAGGCTGGTCTCGAACTCCTGACCTCAAGTGATTCAACCACCTCAGCCTCCCAAAGTGCTAGGATTACAGGCATGAGCCACCGTGCCTGGCCGGTTTTCAGTTACTTATAACAACATAAAGTTCTAACTGATACACAGATCCAGAAAAAAAAATTAAAAGTCTAATCAAGAAGCACAATGTCAAAGACTAAATAACTCATTTTTTTGCTTATAATTTTATATAGTACTCATCACCAGGCCACCCAGGCTCTGTGACAAATGAGCAAGTGTGATAATTTTGAACAAAACACCATACCATTTCTCAGGTTCTGCCTGCAAAAGACCTTTTTAAATTTATTTTCTTCTTTTTTTTTTTTTAATCTCTGAACAAAACTGGAATAAGAATTAGATGCAATTTTCTCTTTCATTCAGGGCCCAGATGGCAGACTGCAAGAACTTAATTTCTGGTCTTTTCGTAGAAATTTGAGGACTGTCAGCTCCTAAGATTCTAAGTGATTCAGTCAAGTGACTATAAGCTCTGAGGTTTGAGAACTGTGCTGTCTTCAGTTTTGTGGTTGTTGTTTTGTTTTGTTTTTAATGATTGTAACATATCTCAATATTCATAGGCCATCCTTGGAGAAAATTGGCAGGGCGCTCCCCTGTGTCTGACAACACAGATTTGTGTACAAGCCAAAGATCCCTACAGATCTGAATTGGAGCAGCTGGAGCTTCTAAAGACTGGTGTGATGGAGCTCAGTGAACATTTGGGGACATTTGGAGAACTGCACCATGAGATGCTTCCTTGAGAGAGGCTTGAGAAAAGAATGATGACGCAGCAGATACAGACCGGGGCCCAAAGAAATGTACCTTGTCCATGGTACTCTGGAGAGAGTTTTAAAGCTCACAGGTACGATGCACCATAGGGCTGTGGGTGGGGTAGCAGGCAAGATGCTAAGGTGGCCACCAAGACTTCCTGCCTCTTCCCTCCCACCACTGTACACACCTTGCATGATCCCCAGTACCTTTAATTTGATGAATTTTTCCCCCAGGATTCCATTATGTAATATGGCATAGATAACTGTAAGAAAGAAAGATTATCAAGATGTATGTAACCCAATGACCTGAAAGCCTTAAAAAGCTGGGAGTTTTCTCTAGCTGGTGGAAGAAGAGAAGATTGCAGACTATGAGCATCAGAAGGATTTGCTTCACCATTGTGGGTCTTCAAATCGAGGGGTCTCATGGCAGGGAATGTGAGCAGGATAGCAAGAAGATGAAATCCTAGTCCTGCAACTGCAACCAGGGAAACTCTGTCAACAACAAGCATAAACCAAAACGTTGATTTTTCCTTAGAGCCTCCAGACAAGAACTCAGCCTGACACCTTGATTTTGGCCTTGAGTTCATCCTGAACAAAGAACCCAGCCATGCCATGCTGGACTTTGACTTACAGAACTGTGGGCTAATAAGTGGGTGCTGTTTTAAGTCTCTAAATTTGTGGTAACTTGCTACACAGCAATAGATATTGAACACATTTCTCAAAACAGAAAACAGAGGAAACTATTTTGGAGGAACAGTGAAGAATGATTGCAAGGAGGTAAAGCCGCATGTAGGAAACCTACTGAAGTCATCTGGGGTTTCCACGCATATTAAGGGCCAGTGGCAAACAGTAACATAGTTCAGATCTGCACATTTTGATACTAATCATATTACTGAGTTAGAGAGGAGAGGTTATCAACACAAAAGATGTATAAAAATCACATGGAAAGGGATATCATCTTCAAAACTTCCAAAGCCCAGCCCTTATGCGGCATAGGTGGCAACACTGGGAATGAATATCTGATTTCTAATTGTATTTGTAAGTCAGCCAAGTGAGTATAAATTTGTTGGCCATGCATATGTGTGTGTGTGTGTGTGTGTGTGTGTGTGTGTGTGTGTGCATGTGTGTATATGTGTATATATGGGTGTGTTTATATATGTGTGTGTGTGTGTGTGTGTGTCTTTGATATTTACTAATGATTGATCAAATATGTAAGAACCTTGAGACTTACTGCCAGATTCCTAGCTCAGCAAATGGTCCCAGGCATGTGGGTTAAGAAATTATAGGTGATGGGATAAGTTAATTTTTATGTTTCTTGGTTATCACATTCGCCCCTATACCAATTGTTTTCTGGTTTTGTTTTTATTTCCACTGAGTGATCTTGAACTATTGCCACCAGCTAGAGATTGCTAGATTAAATGACAGGCAAACAGACAGAGGCAGCTTTATTGTTTCCTAAAGAGTTGTATCTGATTATGTACAGCTTTCTACATGTGAATCTTCAAGCCCCATTTTAAAGAATAATGTGAAGTTATCATTCACAAAAAGTTATTTTAATAGACATCATTTTAAAGCAGTTTTAGATTCACAGCAAAATTGGGTGGAAAGTGCAGAGATTTTCTGTATATCCCTGCCTCCACCCATGCACAGCCTCCTCCACTATCAACATCCTCCACCAGAACAGTGCATTTGTTAGAACTGATGAACCTACATTGACACATCATTATCACCCAAGGTTTAGAGTTTAGCCTAGGTGTTGTGCATTCTATAAGTTTGGACAAATGTGCAATGACATATATCCACCACTGTCATGTCATAAAGGACAGTTTCACCGCCCTAAATATCCTCTGTGCTCCACCTATTTATCCTGCTGCTCCCCAAACCCCTAGCAACAATGACGTTTTTGTACTGTCTCCATAGTTTTGCCTTTTCAAGAATGTCATCTAATTGGAATCATACAGCTTTTTTTACTTAGTAATATGCATGTCAGTTTCCTCCATGTCTTTTCATGGCTTCATAGCTCATTTCTTTTTAACACTGAGTAATAATATTCCATTGACTGGGTGCGTATCTCGGTTGTTCCCAAGTTTTGACAATTATGCATAAAGGTTTAATAAACATCTGTATGTAGGTTTTCATGTGAACCTAAGTTTTCAGCCCCTTTAGGAAATACCAAGGGGTATAATTGCTGGATCATATGGTAAGAGTGTGTTGCATTTTGTAAGAAACTGTCAACCTGCCTTCCAAATTTGGGGTACCATTTTACATTCCCACCAGCAACAAATGAGAGTTCCTGTTGCTTCATATCCTAACCAGCATTTCGTGTTATCAGTGTTCTGGATTTTGGCCATTCTAACAGGCATGAAGTAACATCTCTCATTGTTATTTTAGTTTGCATTTCCCTAAGGCGATGTAATGTGGAGCATCAATTCACATATTTATTTGCCATCTGTATGTCTTCTTTGGTGAGGTGTGTGTTCAGATCGGTTGCCCATTTTTTAATTGGGCTGTTTAATCAAGTTGTTTAATTGGGTTGTTAAGTTTATAAGAGCTCTTTGTATATTTTGGATTGCAGTCCTTCATCACATATGTTTTTTGCAAATATTTTCTTCCAGTTTGTGGCTTGTCTTTTCATTCTTTTGACACTGTCTACTGACTTTTGCAGAGCAGACATTCTTTTTTTCTTTCTTTCTTTTTGGGTATAGGGCCTCACTCTGTCACCCAGGCTGGAGTGCACTGATGCAATCATGGCTTACTGCAGCCTAAAGACCTCTGGGGCTCAAGCAACCCTCCCAACTCAGCCTCCTGAGTAGCTGGGACTACAGGCATGTTCCACCACACCTGGCTATTTTTTAAATTATTTGTAGAGACACAGTCCCTGATGTGGCCCAGACTGGTCTCAAACTCCTGGGCTAAAGTAATCATCCTGTCTCAGCAAAGCATTGGGATTACAGGTATAAGCTACTGCGCCCAGCCAAAATTATTCATTTTAATGAAGTCCAGCTCATCAATTCTTTCTTTCATGGATCATGCCTTTGGTGTTGTATCTAAACAGTCTTCATCAAAACCAAGATCATCAAGATTTTTCTCCTGTTATCTTCTGGTAGTTTTATAGTTTTGTATTGTACATGTAGGTCTATGATACATTTTGAGTTAATTTGCATGAAGGGGTTGAGGTCTGTGTCTAGGTTTGTTTCTTGGTATGTGAATGTCCAGTTGTTTCAGCACCATTTGTTGAAGCACAAAAACTTTTCATTTCTCTACCAACCCAAAGAGGTCCAAAGTGGGGTGCCCTAGTGCTAGGGAGGATGCATCTGTGAAGACAGTCTCAGATTTGTCATATATGAGCTGAGACCTTCGACAAGTTTACTCACATTAATTCCTCCCCTGTACGTTTTGTGAAGGGATTAAATGATACACTGCACATAAAACACACAGTATTGCATGGAACAACAGATGTGTAATTGACCAGTATTTTATTTCAGCCAAGCTCTCTAACCTCTGTGCCTCCTTTTTTTTTTGCTTTAATGTTTAAAATGGAATATGAGGAGTGGCTGTCAATGGAAATGAGAGAAAGCATACAGGGTGTGTGGTCAGCAGTGAGCACTGTGTGAACAGCATCCCTGCCACCTGGGACCAATTCAGCGAAGACCACCTGATAGAAGCTGTGTGACTCTGTGGTTCTTAAAACTTACACTTTTAGTGGACTGTCTTTGTTAAAAACTACTGTGACATTTTTTTTTATGTGCAAACTGGTAAATCACAAGTGAGTTTAAGATCATTGCAGTTCCCATTCATGGACTGATACCTCCTAAGCTAAAGCAAATGCCATCAGTATCTCTGTTTTTCTAGACCAATGTTTTCTTTTTTTAAAAAAAAAAATATATATATATATATTTTTTTTTTTTAATTGCACTTTAGGTTCTGGGGTACATGTGCATATCATGCAGGATTGTTGCATAGGTACATACATAGCAATGTCTTTTGCTGGTTCCATCCCCATCACCTATATCTGGCATTTCTCCCCATGTTATCCCTCCCCAACTCCCTACCCACTACTGTCCCTCTGCTAGTCCCCCCCAGCAGACCCCAGTGTGTGATGCTCCCCTCACTGTGTCCATGTGTTCTCATTCTTCAACACCCACCTATGGGTGAGAACATGGTGGTGTTTGATTTTCTGTTCTTGTGTCAGTTTGCTGAGAATGATGGTTTCCAGATTCATCCATGTCCCTACAAAGAACACAAACTCATCGTTTTTGATGGCTACGTAATATTCCATGGTGTATATGTACCACATTTTCCCTATCCAGTCTATCATCGATGGACATTTGGGTTGGTTCCAGATCTTTGTCATTATAAACAGTGCCACAATGAATATATGTATGCATGTGTCTTTATAATAGAATACTTTATAATCCTTTGGATATATACCCAGTAATGGGATTGCCGGATCAAATGGAATTTCTATGTCCTTGAGGAATCACCACACTGTTTTCCACAATGGTTGAACTAATTTACACTCCCACCAACAGTGTAAAAGTGTTCCTATTTCTCCACATCCTCTCCAGCATCTGTTGTTTCCCGATTTTTTAATGATCGCCATTCTAACTGGTGTGAGATGGTATCTCAATGTGGTTTTGATTTGCATTTCTCTAATGACCAGTGATGATGAGCATTTTTTTCAGATGTTTGTTGGCCTCATGTATGTCTTCTTTTGACAAGTGTTTGTTCATGTCCTTTGCCCACTTTTGAATGGGTTTGTTTGTTTGTTTGTTTGTTTGTTTGTTTTCTTGTAAATCTGTTTTAGTTCTTTGTAGGTTCTGGATATTAGCCTTTTGTCAGATGGGTAGATTCCAAAAATTCTTTCCCATTCTGTTGGTTGCTGGGTTTACTCTAATGATTGTTTCTTTTGCTGTGCAGAAGCTCTGGAGTTTAACTATATCCCATTTGTCTATTTTGGCTTTTGTTGCCAATGCTTTTGGTGTTTTAGTCATGACGTCCTTGCCTATGCCTATGTCCTGAATGGTTTTGCCTAGGTTTTCTTCTAGGGTTTTTATGGTTTTAGGTCTTATGTTTAGGGCTTTATCCATCTGGAGTTAATTTTAGTGTAAGGTGTCAAGAAGAGGTCTAGTTTCTGCTTTCTGCACATGGATAGCCAGTTTTCCCAACACCATTTATTAAACAGGGAATCCTTTCCCCATTGCTTATTTTTGTCAGGTTTGTCAAAGATCAGATTATTGTAGATGTGTGGCATTGCCTCCAAGGCCTCTGTTCTGTTCCATTGTAGACCAATGTTTTCCCAAGTGTTCCCTGGTCAGTTTGTCACACAACTTATTTAATTAATGTTACTTAATGAGGCAGTTCAAAAGCCAAGTAAGTTTGGAAAACATGGGTTAAATAAGACTAAACAGATTCTTTTAACTCAGATATCTTAGAGCATTCAATATTGAAATGTCCATCATGAACCTCCAAAAAGGAATATACAATAGGTTGTTGACCAAAGTTCACAAACCTGGTTTCGTGTGCTACCCAAGGATACACATGTTCTTAAGAACATACACTGGGAAATGCTGATCTCAATATGACTGCCAGCAGTCCATGTTGTTCATTTAGGACCAAGTAGTGTTAATTAACACTACATAAGCCATGTTTGACACCTTGGGGTACCACAGATACAAGACTCCTTAAAACATAGATTCTCAGGCCCTCCTTCAGACCTGCAGAGTCAAAATTTCCAAGGGCAGGACACTGGCATCTGCCTTTTTTTATTTTTCTTTGAGATAGAGTTTCAATCTTGTTGCCCAGGCTGGAGTGCAATGGCATGATCCCTGCTCACTGCAAACTAAGTGATTCTCCTGCCTCAGCCTCCCAAGTAGCTGGGATTACAGGCAAGCACCACCACACCCAGCTAACTTTGTATTTTTTTAGTAGAGATGAGGTTTCTCCATGTTGGTCAGGCTTATCTTCAACTCCTGACCTAAGGTCATTCTCCCACCTCCTTGGCCTCTCAAAGTGCAAGAATTACAGGCATGAGCCACTGTGCCAGGCCACCCTCCCCCTTTTTTTTTAAATGCACTGTGTGAACAGCAGCCCTCCTACCTGGGACCAATATAGGGATTACCACCTGATAGAAGTTTTGTGATTCTGTGATTCTTAAAACTTTAACTTTTAATGGACCATCTTCATTAAAAAAATACTGTGACCTTTGTTTATTTGTGTGTGAATTGATGAATCAAAGTGAGTTTAAGATAATTGCAGTTCCCCACTCATGGACTAGTACCTCCTGATACACACATCAAAGAGTCTGATGTCTGGCATTAAGAAAATTAAGCTCACATGGATTCTGAAGACACCATCCATTCTAAATTTTGACACATGGTTTTACATAGTAATTCCTACTCCACAATAAACCAAATCCTATTCATTCCTCCCTGAAGCCATATGTACTTACTAGGCCATAGGTGGCCAGAGGTACAAGGCCTGTCTAACCACAGAATATCTCCATCAAGCCTCCTATGAGAGCTGACCTGGGAGCTGAATAGGTCCAGTATTCTAGCACAATGCAGGGCACTGATTTGACAATGTGAGTTTTTTGAATAAACGGCATTTTCAAACTTTGTGGGTTCAATATAGATAACTTTATCTCTATTTTACATATTATTGGAATTCTGACAGTGACTACATTAGAATTAGTAAGATAATCTCTATGCTTCTTTCTCACTTCATCCTTTTGTATTGTTAGAAGTAGTATTGTCTAGAGCCTGACCAAAATAATACCTCTAACTGGACTGTTGCTTAACAACTCCTCTCAGGGGTCTTTGAAACTTACTACAATGGCTGGCCGAATTGTATTCGTGTTCTACTGCTGTTATAGCAAATTACCAAAAACTATATGGCTTAAAACAACCAAATGTATCTTCTTATAGCTCTGGAGGTCACAAGTCTAAAATCAAGGTGTCAGCAGGGCTATGCTCCCTCTGGAGGGATCAGGGTACAATTTATTTCCTTTTCCTTGCAGGACTTCTAGGAACACCTGCATTCCTTGGCTTGTGGTCCCCTTCTCGCATCACTGCAACCTCTTGCTTCCATCATCATGTGTCCTACTACCGATTCAGGTCCCCCTGCCTCTCTCTTATAAAGACCCTTGCAATGGCATCAGCTCAACTGGATAATGCAGCATAATCTCATCTTAAACTTCTTGACCATATCTGCAAAGTCCCCTTTACTACAGACAATGGCATATTCATGGGTCTCAAGCATCAGGACATGAACATCTTTGGGTGGCCACTATAACAGCCTACTACACCAATGATTTCTCAATCCATCTAAAATATGTATTGACAGATTAACTATCTAAAATGTAGAAGGCACACTTGGGTGTTGTCAGGATTGTAAGGATAAGACCAAATCCCCAATCTCAAAGCATTTATTATCTAATAAAGCACAATAAGATGCATTCATAAATGACTCAGTTTAAAGATTCATATAGGCAAGCACAAGGGACAGAACAATAAGGCTCTCAGAGCCAAATACAGGAAATTAAGTAGGACACTAAATTAAGAAAGTGCCAAAAGTTAAGGTTGTCATGGCAACATGAACTCAGCAACACAGCAAAACCTGTTCATCAAAAGTATACACTTAACAGCTTTTCACAATTATGATCTGCTGAAAGAGCAGCTTTCATTCAATGATCCAGAACCCCTTACAACTATGGATTAGCTCTTGTTCTGTGACTATAAGGTAAGAAATTGTTTCACCAACCAAACTCAGTTTCACAAATATTTAGATGTCATTGACTATGTGTAAGATGTGTAAGACAAGGAGCTAAGGTCTGAGGGCGTGTAAAGATAGATAAGAAATTATTCTTAATCCCAGTGAACTTTTCATCCAGGGCTAAGGGCATGCAAATGATAGTAGAGAAAGTCCACTAAGCAGAAAATTGCTAAGGAAGGTCAAAGAGGTGAGAGGGCTCAGATGGCTGGGGGAGACGAAAATTCTCCTGGATTGGGTGGCATTTGAAATGGGCTTCTAATGATAAAATGGGATATTTGCAAGTAAGTGGTATGGTGAGAACACCCAAATAAAAGCTCCAAAGCTGGAAAGAGCAGGGTGTGTAGAGAAACAGTAGCAGTCTGACTGAAATAAAGACTACAGGAAGGAATCAAGTTGCTTGGAACTTGAGATTCCTACTTGTCTCATAATGCCAGGGTCTGGAACTATACGTAGTAACGTATTTAGCAGATAGCAGTGTTTTTCATGAGGACATTACACAAATTTAAAATATCAAAGGCCTCTTTCCTCTCTCTACTTCCCCTGATTCCCTACTGTAAAAATTTACTTTCAGAAAACCCCATATCTGATTTTCTCAAACCTCTTACTGTCCATGCTGCTTTGTGGCCTGTGTTGTTCCCCCGAAATGCAAGGCAAAAGTTATATCTATCTTCAAATAAGGAGACTGAGAATCTGAGGTAAATTTCTCAAGGTTACACAAGGAAGGCAGTGGTGGCACAGCTCGTCTGTGTGACTACAAAGCCCAAGTCATTTTTTTTTATTCTGTTGACCTTATCACACTGTGTTGCAATTCCTTGTTTGAATATCTCTCTCTCAAGTTAAACTGTGAGAATCTTTTGGATAAGGTTCATATCTTGCTCAAATTTGTATTCTTGGAATCTAATTCAACAACTGGACCCACGTAAGTTTTGTCAAATGAGGAATCAATGGATTTTAGGCAAGCAGTTACTGAAGGCAAGGAGTTCTCTTCTTTCCAAAAATACAACCTTTTTCCATATAGCAGTAACATCAATTGTATGACCAGTTATAGCAAACACTTAGTCAGTTTTATTCATCACTTGGTTATTTATAAAAACACAAAAATAGATATGAACTTCATGGATGTCTCTTCTCTCATGTTAATTCACACTTGCATCTTTCCCTTTTTCTGTTCTGCCCAAAACTTGTTCTCACCAATACTGAAAAAAAAAAATAAAAGAATCTCCAATCCTGCTGGTATCTTTGGAGGATAAGACAAAATTCTAGCTTCCTTGCCAATTGGGTTGTTATGGTCCATGGTCCAGAGACCCCACATCAAACCTGTCTATAACTTGTGACACCACAGGGCACCATCGGCATCTCACATCCTGCTTGAGCTGGTGCCCAGTGAAACTTTGGCCTGGATGGTGGCTTCCCTCGGCCTTTCTGTCCTTACCTGGAAGCTTTCTATCATCTCTAAGAGCACTGCAATGACCATTTGCTTTTTCTAATTAGCGTAAGAGAAAATCATTTGCTCTTTGGCTATTTCTTCGCCTGACCCCACTAAACCCCCCGATGTCTTTCATCCTGTATTTTCATCTCATGAGTGTATGTACTCTGTCTAGTGCTTTTTCTACAAGATCTGTTATATTTCTCAAGAGACACATTACCTACTCGTCATGCGTGGCCCTTCCCTGGTTCTAGTTTCCAAGTATTGGAAAGACTGCCAGCATCTCTTCAAAGCTACAAAGTAGAAACCTTGGAATAGTATTGAATTCATCTCCTAGCCCATACTCAGAATGCTAAATTAGTTGCCAAGTTCTGCCAATGTTTTCTGTAACAAATTTTTCATAACTACCCCTTCCCTTCTATCCCTCGCTCACTACAGCTTTGTTGAGTTTCTTATATTTTCCCAACACTCTTTGCCTTTAGACTAGCCTTATTACTGCTGACGAAGGTGTTTTCTCCACGTTCTGCTTTAAAGGGGGGCTACTTCACTCTTTAAGCCACAATGGAATTGCACAGGCTTTTTGATCACATCAAGAGTCTTTACCATGTGCTTCATCAAGATGCTACAAATCACCTGAATTCTTAGCCTCCTCCCAAAACTCTCCCTCCCTTAACAGGATTATCTCCTTATCATCCCACGCCACTCTACTCTTTGAAGTTTTTTTCTTCTGCTTCTCCACTCACTTACATTGTTTTAGAAACTCTCTCCTTCCTTGAAGCCTTGCTAGGTAGATCCTGTACTATCAGGAAAAATTGATTCGGAAGGTCAGCATCACCTTCAAAATACAGGCACAATCTCTATTTCCGCTGCTATCCCCTGAGACAGGCCACTACCACCTCTTTCTAGGACTGCAGCAATCAGTTCTACAGGTCTCCCTGCCTGCCCCACCAGTCTGTCTTCAATACAGCAGCTCTAATAACCCTTTTAAAAATCAAATCAAATCATTTTACTCCTCTACTTCAAATCCAAAATGGCTCCCCCAAGTTACTCATAGGAAAGGCGAAGTCCTGTCCAGCCTACACAGGCCCATGTAGTCCAGCCCTTTTTCCTCTCTGAGCTGGCATCATACTTTCTCCTTCCACAATCCACTCCTACCACAAGGGCCTGGCCTCACACCTGCTAGGCATTTGCTGTCCGTCCTGCTGGGGGCACTGCTTTCCCTTCCATCCACTCCTTCAGGTAGTTGTTCAAATGCCATCCTGCTCATCCCTGACTAAGGCCTCCCCTGACGTCCCACCAACCAATCCGGTTCCTCCCCTTTTCATGCTTTGTTTTTCTCCTTGGCACTGACCACCACCTTATGTACTAAGAATGGTTGATTTGCTTACGTCCCTATGTACTAAAAATTGAATACCCTGAGGCCAGGAAGTTTTGTCTCTTTTGCTCACGAAACAGTGACAAAAACAATACCTGGCATACAGCAATTTCTAGGTGCAAACTTGAATGAATGAACTCAAAATATTAATTTACCACAAGTTTTCTATATGGCCATTGTCACTATTCAAACTACATGGAGATACAGAACATATAAAACACAGGCTCTGCAGTGCAGAGGGCACATTCAATGGTTTAACTTTCCAATGTTTTACTCATAAGCAGCAAAACAATACTGCTTTTTTTTTTTTTTTTTTTTTTTTGTAGTCACCAACAATGCATTTGCTGCCTTCAGAACCTAAAGGGCACCTCTCAAACACCAGACACACATCTAGGAATCTACAAACTGTACCTACAAAACTAGACACAGTTCAAAATGGAGCAAGAAGAGGCAAGCATTATTGTAAAAGAATAATGGCTGCCTTGTAAGAAAAAGTTGTGTCTAATGGTCTTGTTTACAAATCTAGGACCTTATAAATGGAAGAGTCCAGATCTTTTTCAAGATCCTGGTGACCCAGGATCTACTCTAGTTGATAGAGGTTGAGATCACCCATTGCTGCAATCCCAGAGAGAGCCTCCAGACCCCTAAGAAAGGCCAGATACTCAATTTATATAACTCCAAGGAAGGCCACATATTCAATTTATATAGCCACTGGCATACAAGACTAGATTTTAAAAATACTCATGGGACTTGAAAAGGAGTTCTGAATTTAAAGTGTTACACCTTGTTGTCTTAGATTTGCATTTCCATTATTTGTATAAAATGTTTTCCTTCCTTTTTATGAAATAAATGAGAATCTGAATCCCTTGGCTGAGAAATCCTGTCATAAAACAATACTTTGCCAGCGTTCGCCCCTCCGTGTGAAGAGGCAGAGATGATGAGATGATTTCCGCAGCTCCGTGAGCCTGCGGGTGAGGAGGCCGCCATAAGGCGACCACTCAGGAAAACGCTGGAGCAAACAGATGGGCCTCCGCTGTGCCCCGAAGGCAAACAGCCCCGGCCCTGCTGGACCTGGGCGGAGCGCATTCCAGAGTCCTGCGTGGCTCCCTGACAATGCCCTGCCCCTGGCTTCCCTGACTTCAGACCTTCCGCTCCTTGATCTCTTGCACCGTGAAGGAATCGAAGGGAAGGAAGGTCCCCAGGGAGAGCGCATTTCAATCCGGCCTGGCTGTGTAGATAAAAGCCAACACCTGCACCTGCTGGCGCGGCGAGGTGCGCTTGGAGCCGGTGCTATCGGGGCCGCACAGGTGTGAAGACCGCAGCGAAGAGCCGAGCTCGGGGAAAGCCGCGGCCACGGAGTGTGCGGTGCAAGCTGACAGGGGGGTGCGCGCTGCGGCTGTTCACACACAGGCTTCATCCTAGTGCTCTCAAAAAGAAGAGCGCTTCACCAACATGTTCCCACGTGTAACGTACCGGCTCTGCCCATGTGGGTGTCATCATAGGACTTTATTACTAATTTGAACGGTGGTGTTCCACTTCTGAAAATGCTATTTGGTTAAAAACTTTAGATTTTAAATACTCACAGAGAAACACAAAATTGCTCAGTGCAGCGTTGTAATTATAGCAACAAAAACATGGAAAACAATATCCATCAATAGAGTCAGTTTAAAACATTATGTCATGAACATGCAATGGCATAATCTGTGGCTTATAAAAACCAAACATGGAAATGTGTCCATGATCAAGTAAATTGAAAACCTAAATTGCAACGCAGTATCAGTGCTGTATGATCTCATCTGCTAAAATATGTAAATGTTTTCATCTTTCCTTAGAGAAATATCTGCAAGAATATTCACAAACTACCTCAGGGGACTATGGGACTCTTCATTTTCTATTTCATATATTCCTGTATGATTTAAAAGTTTGCAATAATCATGGCCTATTTATATAAACGAAAAGCACATTCAGGCATGTGTATGTGTTGTGTGCATGTGTGTGTGTGTGTGTGTGTGTGTGTGTGTGTGTGTAATTAAGTTTCCAAGCTTCAGGCATAATGAAATCCAAAGTAATAAATGATACAAAGTAATGATAATTAATTTGTTATTAATTATATCTATAGAACAGACTTATATTGTGCCTTTTATCACTTCATAAGAAATACATGACACTAAAATTAGAAAATTGAGGTCACTTATAGGAAAACAATTTATTTTCTTCTGAATAAAAAGCACCTGCAACTATCTATTGTTAACTCCAATTACTCCCTCTAACAAAGAAGTGAAAACATAGCCAATAATGTAACTATAATACACATTTAGGTGAAAACTGCAGTCTCTATGGAAATATCCTTTTCCCCCACACACTCCTTCTCTTCTTACCCTACTCACCACCCACTCCCCCGCCTAAACTCAGGCTCCAATACCTGAAAACCATCTCTTTTCACTTTCTTGTTTGTTCCTAAAGGATGGTGGCAGCAGGTTGCAAATCACCACAAAGAACACATTTAATGATGTCCCAAAGTTTCTTGTTCCCAGCTTTTCTAAGATCACTTATGAGACTGCTCACCGTGAAAGAAAAACATAGCCTAGCGAGTACATTTCCAGGCACTTAGACCTGGTCCTTGCAAAATGTGGTGAGCAAGGAAAACAACTTTAAGACCAATAAAAAAATAAAATCAAACCCTCATTACATCTCTCATAAAAGTCATGAGAAATGACTTGATAATTCTAACTGGCTACTCTATGTTTAGAAAGGACCAAATTACAAAGGTTAGTCTATTTTTTGTTAAAGTGCACTTGTAACAACCTCTCCCTAGATGATAAATTTAAATGAGCATTTCTCTGCTGCCATCTCGTGGATTGTTTAGGTAATGTAGTCAAAGGCAAAGGCAAATCTAAAGTCTTTCCCACTAAAATTTTACCGGATATGAAAAGTCGTATTAATTACTTAGTCATTTATTTGACACAACAAAGCATAACTTAATGTATATAGCATACCACATATTACATATTAAACCTCATCCTAAGAACAATGTTTAAGATCCTTTCTCCTTTAGCTGGGCATGGTGGCGCGTGCCTGTAATCCCAGCTACTCAGGAGGCTGAGGCAGGAGAATTGCCTGAACACAGGAGGCGGAGGTTGCGGTGAGCCGACATCGTGCCATTGCACTCCAGCCTGGGTAACAAGAGCGAAACTCCGTCTCAAAAAAAAAAAAAAAAAGATCCTTTCTCTTTTAAATGTTAACTTTGATAGAGAAAACAAAATGCTTTTGCCATTGCGTAAGCAATAATTACTACAAAAGACATTATATCTTTATGCAATCATCACTAAAAGTAACTAGATTTTTAACACACAACGTTGGCATTATCTCGACTTCAGAGCTGCTCTCCTCTGCATCCTCTGCAAAGGCTGGGACCAGGGAAAGATGGGAAAGGGACCATCCCTGGTCAGATTCTGAACATGGTCCCAGTAGCAAATGCTAGTGTGATGAGAGGGGATGTGTTTTATATGTTAATATGTGACTGCCACACCCACTGTCAGGCGGGGTTAATGATGCTGCACTTTCCAAACCATTCCTGGACCTTCAGACATTCCTTGGAATAACCAAGTTTTAAAGTCAGCAATAAACCCAGAAAGGAATAAAGGGGGAAAAAAAGTAGAAATCCTTGTCAGTCATAACACATACACTGGAGAATCAAGGGAAAAAAAACTGGAAAAAATTCTGCCTGCCTATCTCCTCACTTCTTTCCCCAATAAATCAGAAATGTATACAAATTTTCCATTTGGAAAGAATTTTCAATTCTGTGTGAAAAATGTCAAATCTTTCTGAGATACTTCAAGTTCATCCTTCAGAAGCCCATGAACAAAATCTAAGACTTGTATTTCTACATTCATTGTCCGACTATTACCTTTGAGCAGGTTGCTACTCAGGCATACAATAAATCCCTTTTAAAGAGAGATGGGGTGGTGGCTCAAATCTGTAATCCCAGCACTTTGGGAAGCTGAGGTGGGTGGATCACCTGAGATTAGGAGTTCAAGCCCAACCTGGCCAACTTGGTAAACCCCGTCTCTACTAAAAATCCAAAAAATTAGCCGGGTGTGATGGCACGCACCTGTAATCCCAGCTACTCAGGAGGCTGAGGCAAGAGAATCGTTTGAACCCCAAAGGTGGAGGTTGCATTGAGCGGAGATCACACCATTGCACTCCAGCCTGCACAACAGAGCGAAACTCTGTCTCAAAAAAAGAACAAAAGAAAGAAAGATGGGAAAGCAGGGTGCTCCTGTGTGCTCTTAGTTGGATATTTCTTTACCTGTGGTTGTAATTTAGATGGTTCTGTGGGAAGAGAAGGGTGTTGGCCTAACAGATCATGCCTTCTGAGCTACATCCTGGCCTCCAAGATTCTACTTCACCATTAGGTTCTAGAACTTAAGTGTGGAAGGCTTCGATATAGAACAGTAGATACTCCAGAAGTAGACCCTGGGATTGGTAGATTTAGGAGGAAAAAATAGAACACCCAGTTAAATTAAAATTTCAGAAACACAACAAACAATTGGGACATACTTACCCTAAAGAAGCCTTTGTTATTTACCTGAAAGTCAAATTTCTAATGGACATCCTGAATTTTATCTAGTAACCCTATATAGATTTTCTCTTTCCCCAAGGTACTGTTGATGCCAGCTAAAGAAAATGGATATTGCAACTAGAGAAAAATAAACTGTCCTCTTAACATAAAGTTATTTTTTAATCATTAAGGTAAAACAGCAGTGTGATGGCTCAAACCTGTAATCCCAGCACTTTGGGAGGCCCAGGCAGGAGCATCAGAAGTTTGAGACCAGCTACAACAAAGCCACAGCTCATATGAAGGAAAAAAAAAAAGAAGTTTGAGACCAGCCTGGGCAAACACTGTCTTTCCAAAAAACATTTAATTTTTAAAAATATAAAAACATAAAATAGCATAAAAATACACTGAGTAACAGGTTTTCCAAATCAAAGTTATAATTTAAAGGTAGAATTGAAGGTTGGTGGAATTATCCAGTTTAGTCATTCAGATATTTGGTAAGCACCATGTTAGATAGGCACCATCCGTACTGGACACAGGGAGGAAGATGAACAAGACACCGCCTCTGTTCCCAAGAAGCTCACAGTCTAGCAGAGGAAAGAGACATAAGAGATGATAATCATGTGATATAAATAGGAATATAAAGGAAATGGGGATTTCATGCCTGTCCTCTTCCTTCTCCCCTGTCCCCCAACAAAGCCTGCAATGCCTGCTCTCATCACTAATGAGATGTGACTGTCAGGTGAAGAGATTTATTTAAAAGAAATAGACTAGAACTGTCTGCACTGATTATTGGTAAATATAAAAACCTATACATTGTCTGCCAGATAATAAAATGTCAAAGCTGGAAATAACCTTGGAGCTCTCATCCAGCATGTGTGTTTTATGAAATGGAAGCCTGCCATCCCCCAGCCAGCAGGCATCAAATAACCTGACTCCTAATCCATGAACTTCACCTAGAGTTTTTTCTGGCTGCTGCTTCCTTAGGTGAGGTCTGGCCATGAAGAGGTTTGGCCCATATCTCAGTTTCCAAATAATTTATTAATTCATGCTTCCAGGGACCAAAACTATTAAAGCGGAAAGAATTATAAAAAGAGTTACAAGAAACAGGCATGGTAGCTCACACCTGTAATCCCAGCACTTTGGGAGGCTGAGGCAGGCAGTTCACGAGGTCAGGAGTTGAGAACCAGCCTGACCAATGTGGTGAAACCCTGTCTCTACAAAAAATACAAAAATTAACTGGGCATGGTGGCAGGCGCCTGTAATCCCAGCTACTTGGGAGGCTGAGGCAGGAGAATCACTTGAATCTGGGAGGCGGAGGTTGCAGTGAGCCGAGATCACACCATTGCACAACAGCCTGGTTGACAGAGCAAGACTTCATCTCAAGAAAAAAAAAAAAAAAAAAAGAGTTACAAGAAAGCCTGCTGCCCACATTGGAACTAACACTCCAACTAGTGCAACATGCATAGTGAGCTTAGGGAAAGTAAAGGAAAAAAATTATTAACGTTGGAGGTGATGCTTCCAGCTTATTCAGCAAGTAAAATCTACTCATCCCACCCTTTGTCCTCACATAATTGCTTCAAAAGGCTACTCTCTGGACTTTGAAACAAACTGACCAGGAAAATTTACATTGTGTTGACAATTGGTTCACAGAAGCAGGTAGAGAGGGACATAGACTTGCAAACTACTAATGTTAGTTATTTATGCTAAGAGTCCTTCCTTCCTCTACTTGTTACTTTAACTTAAAATAATAAAGGGGGAAGAAGAAAGATGAATAGAGCTGAGATCCAGTCTTAGAAAAGGAGAAAATGGCATCAAAGCAGTAGACGATATGTCTTCATTTTTCTCTTACTTCCAGTTCTGCCAATCTCCCTTTCTCTAGGACAGGCGTCCCCAAACTTTTTACACAGGGGGCCAGTTCACTGTCCCTCAGACCGTTGGAGGGCCGCCACATACTGTGCTCCTCTCACTGACCACCAATGAAAGAGGTGCCCCTTCCTGAAGTGCGGCGGAGGGGGGGGGGCGGATAAATGGCCTCAGGGGGGCGCATGTGGCCCACGGGCCAGCCGTAGTTTGGGGACGCGTGCTCTAGGACATCTTGCTCTTTGAAGTCCTTGATGTCATGTTGAGAAAGTCTTCTCTCCCTCCCGCATGTTCCCATATATGTAAGAATAGTATAGGCTGATCTCTTCTAGAAACAGGAAAATTTATTAAGACCATTCTCATTAAAATGTGAGTGATTAATAGTTTTCAGCCTTCTCAATCCACCCAGTAGCACCTCCCTGTTCTAACAAAATGGTGAAATTTCAGATATAAACACAGAGATACTTTTAATCATCAAGGGTTTAGGCTGGGTGCAGAAGCAGCTCACACCTGTAATCTCAGCACTTTGGGAGGCTAAGGTGGGAGGATGGCTCGAGCCCAGAAGATAAAGGCTGCAGTGAGCTGTTTGCACCTCTGTACTCCAGCCTGGGCAACAGAGCAAGACCCTGTCTCAAAACAACAAAACAAAACAAAACAAAACACACAAAAGGTTTATTTCCCTGCACACCCCTCCACATACGCTCACATAAATCTATAACAGTGAGATATAAGGGACCTCTGGACAATTTTTATAGTACATACTTACCACCCCCGTTTGCTACCCTCCATCTCAGTACAATGCCCAATTCTCCCCTACACTTTGCCCCTATGTATTCAAAACACTCAATATTTATCTATATTGTATTATTGCAGAAAGCATTTGTTATGTTTTATGCTTAGGACTCCCTGTCCTGAGGTTACCTCTGTTGAGCCATATCCTGCTTCAGTCAGCCTTCATGTTTGAATCTACTCTGCAACCTAAGCCCAAACTCTACAGTCAGACATGCTCTTCCCTAACAGAGGAAAGATGGCTATGGCTGTATGAGTGTACACCTTCCCACTTCCATTCCTATGACCACTGGAATTTGTTCAGAAATGTGCCCAGTTAGAGACAGCAAGCTGCCAGGAGACTCTTGCTGGGAACTCTAGGAAGAGGACTTCACTCATTCTCATGGAACATTAACTTGTGTGGGTTGAGCCTGAGGTTGACTATTGCTACCATGAGGGGAGAGTGAGAACGGAGCTAGAACAAGCAAAGGTAAGATGAAGAAAGATGTAAATCAGGTCCTTGTAACATCATTTGAGCTCCTATATCAAACTAAACTGCACCAAAATTAAGCCCTACTACTGAACTTTTTGGTTTTGTGAGCATTAAGTGCTTTCTTTCCTTATGAGTTTAGATTTTATTTTCTATCACTTGCAATCAAAAGAAGTTGATATCATTAGTATACTTAGGAATATCTGAGACACTAGATGAGATATGCCTCTCTAAAAACAAGGCTGAGTGCCAGAAAGATTCCTCAAAATCAAAAGCATGGTTTCCTTAATTAAAATTTCAATAGAAGATCTAGAAGAGAAAGTTGGGAAAACATCTCAGACTATAAATCAGAAAGATGAAACCATGGAAAATACAAGAAAAAAGTTGGAGAATGGAGATCAACTGAGGGAGTCCAATATTAGTCAAATAGGCATTACAAGAGGAAAAAAGAGACAACTACCTGGGAGAAAACAGAAGGAAATTCTTAGAACTAAAAATATGTAAGTGTACAGCACGAAATGCCATTGGGATAAATAAAAATATTTATACCGAAGTACATTCTTATAGAACTACAGGACTCTGGCCGACACAGTGGCTCGCACCTGTAATCCCAGCACTTTGGTAGGCTGAGGCATATGGATCACAAGGTCAGGAGTTCAAGACCAGCCTGGCCAAGATGGTGAAACCCCATCTCTACTAAAAATACAAAAATTAATCAGGCATGGTGGCGGGTGCCTGTAATCCCAGCTACTAGGGAGGCTGAGGCAGAGAACTGCTTGAACCTGGGAGGTGGAGGTTGCAGAGAGCTGAGATCACACCACTGCACTCCAGCCTGGGGACAGAGCAAGACTCTGTCTCCAAAACACACACACACACACACACACACACACACTCACACACACAATTACAGGACTCCAAGGAAAAGATGATGATCTTAAAACTTCTAGAGTGAAAATAGGTTTCCTACAAAAGAACGAAATTCTACATAATACTAGATTTCTCAATAGGGTCCTGGAATATTAAAATACAATGTATTTAAATTTGGAAGAAAAAAATGGTATGGACCTACAATTCTGTATTACATTGTACTGGACATTCTGACCAATGCGTTAAGAAAAATATAAGAACTGGAAGGAAAAAGATCAAATTGATTAACTGTAGAAGATTTTATCTCCAAAGCAGTTAACTCTTAGACCTAATAAGAGAGTTCAGCAAAGTTCCCAGCTAAAAGATCAACTTATCAATAGTGTTGTTCTGCACCTATCAATTAGAAAAGATAATTGAAAGTAAACTACCATTCACAGCAGCAACAAAATCAAGTGTGAGGAAAAAAGTTTCATATACATGAAAATACTAATTTGACATCCCCTTCTGGAAAAATTACATAGCATCTGAAAACAATGACACCAACCCAGGGAGTTCAATGAAAAGAAATTCCCGGATGGCAGCTATGTGGCTGGAACATGAAGTTGGAAGGTGTAAAGAAGAATGTCTTCAACGTAGGAATGGACTTCATTCTACAGATCATTGAATAGGAGGCTGAAAGGACTTATTGATATGGCAAAGAAGCATTATTTTTTCTCAGCAAGAATTTTAAAAGTCACTCTAGAACTCTGAGAAAAATTTGAGAAATTTACAAAAAAGTCATCAGCCAAATAGGACGGATTATCCTTCAAAGGCACAGGTTTACTGAAACAAGAGTACATTTCCTTCTCTGCTATTCCAACTCTACTGACTCAGTGTTAATAGTACATGCTTACATAGTAAGACCATATATTTCGGCCGGGCCAGTGGTTCACGCCTGTAATCCCAGCACTTTGGGAGGCCGAGGCGGGTGGATCACGAGGTCAAGAAATCGAGACCATCCTGGTCAACATAGTGAAACCCCATCTCTACTAAAAATACAAAACATTAGCTGGGCATGGTGGCGCGTGCCTGTAATCCCAACTACTCAGGAGGTTTAGGCAGGAGAATTGCCTGAACCCAGGAGGCAGAGGTTGCTGTGAGCCAAGATCGCACCATTGCATTCCAGCCTGGGTAACAAGAGGGAAACTACGTCTCAAAGAAAAAAAAGACCATGTATTTAAATTTCATAATGCTAATAATTTAAATGCTGTATGTATGTATGTATTCTGAGATGGAGTCTCGCTCTGTCACCAGGCTGGAGTGCAGTCACGTGATCTTGGCTCACTGCAACCTCTGCCTCTTGGGTTCAAGCGTTTCTCCTGCCTCAGCCTCCTGGGTAGCTGCGACTACAGGCATGCGCCATTATGCTCAGCTAATTTTTTGTATTTTTAGTAGAGACAGAGTTTCACCATGTTGTCCAGGATAATCTCGATCTCTTGACCTTGTGATTCCCCTGCCTCAGCTTCCCAAAGTGCTGGGATTACAGGTGTGAGCCACTGCACCCACCCTAAATGCAGTATTTATTTCTAACTTTCTTTGTTTGTTTTAGAGATGGGATCTCACTGTGTCACCCAGGCTGGAGTGCAGTGGTGTGATCATAGCTCACTGCAGTTTCCAACTTTTGAACTCAAGCAGTCCTCCTGCCTCAACCTACCAGGCAGCTGGCCTTGCAGGTGCAAGCCACTGCACCTGGCTTATTTAGTTTTTTGAAACAGTCTCACTCTGTCACTCAGGCTGGAGTGCAGTGACATAATCTTGGCTCTGCAGCCTCAACCTCCTGGGCTCAGGCAATCCTTCCACTTTAGCCTCTCAAGTAGCAGGGATTACAGGTTCACTCCACCATGCCCAGCTAATTTTTTGTGGAGACAGGGTTTCACCATTTTGCCCAGTCTGGTCCCAAACTCCTGGGCTCAAGCGATTCTCCTGCCCAGACTTCCCAAAGTGCTAGAATTACAGGTGTGAACCACCATGCCCAGCTCACTTTTTTATTGAAACATAATATTTAAAAATCCATGGGGTACATGTGATATTTTGTAACATTCATAGAATGTGTAATGATCAGATCAGGTCAGGGCATCGAGACGTCATCCATCACTTTTGAGTATTTATCATTTCTACATTTTGGGAACAACTCAAGTCATCTCTTCTAGCTACTTTGAAGTATACAATACATTGCTGTTAATGAGAATCACTCTTTTTTGCTGTGGAACATAGAACTTCTACCTTTTATCTGACTGTATATGTGTACCCCTTAACTTACTTCTTTTCATCTGCCAAACCCACCCACCTTTGATACCTAACATTCTGCCATCTACCTTTACGAGATCAACTATTTTAGCTCCCACAAATAAGTGAGAACATGCAATATTTGTCTTTCTAGGCCTGGTTTATTTCATTCACTATAATGACCTCCAGTTCCACCATGTTGCTGCAAATGACATGATTTTTTTTTTTTTTTTTTAGACAGCATCTTGCTCTGTTGCCCAGGTTGGAGTGCAGTGGCACAATCTTGGCTCACTGCAACCTCCACCTCCCAGGCTCAAGAGATTCTTGTCCTTCTTGGTCTCCTGAGTAGCTGAAACTACAGGAACCCACCACCACATCTGGCTAATTTTTGTATTTTTAGTAGAGATGGGGTTTCACCATGTTGGCCAGGCTGGTCTCAAAATCCCAGGCTTAAATGAGCCTCCCACCTCGGCCTCCCAGAATGCAAGGATCACAGGTGTGAGCCACCAAGCCCAGCCTTATTTCATTCTCTTTTATGGCTGAATAGTATTTCATTGTGTGTATAAACCATATTTTCTTTATCCAATTATCCACTGATGGACAACTAGGTTGATTACATATCTTTGCTATTGTGAATAGTGTTGTAATAAGCATGCAAGTGCAGGTCCCTTTAGTATACTAATTTCTTTTCCTTTGGTTAGATACCCAGGAGTGGGATTGATGGATTGTATGGTAGTTCTATTTTTAGTTTTCTGAGAAACTTCCATACTGTTTACTATAGAGGTTGTACCAATTTATATCCCCACCAGCAGTGGATGAGAATGCCCTTTTCTCCACATCTTCATCAGCATGTTATTTTTTGACTTTTTAGTAATAGCCATTCTAACAGGATAAGCTGATATCTCATGGTGGTTTTTAATTTCCCTCATAACTAGTGATGTTGAACATTTTTTCATATACCTGTTGGCCATTTGTATGTCTTCTTTTGAGAATTATCTATTCATGTCCTTTGCTCACTTTTTAATGGGATATTATTATTGAGTTACTTGAATTCCTTGTGTATTTTAAATATTAATCCCTTATCCAATGAATAGTCTGCAAATATTTTCTCCCATTCTGCAGGTTGTCTATTCACTCTGTTGCCAGTTTCCTCTGCTGGCAGAAGCTTTTTAGTTTAAGTCTCATTTGTCTATTTTTGTTTTTGTTGTCTATGTTTTGCCTTTTTTTGTCTTAACCACAAAATCTTTGCATAGACCAATATCCTTAAGTGCTTTCTCTGTGTTTTCTTCTATTAGTTTTACAGATTCAAATCTTATGTTTAATTCTTTAATCCATCTTGAGTAGATTTTTTTGTAGATGGTAAGAGATAGGATTCTAGTTTCATTCATCTGCATATGGATATCCAGTTTTCCCAGCACCATTTATTGAAGAGAGTGTCATTTCCCCAGTGAATGTTCCTGCTACCTTTGTCAAAACTCAGTTGCCTGTAAATATGTGGCTTTATTTCTGGGTCCTCTATTCTGTTCCATTGATCTATGTGTCTCTTTTTATACCAATAACATGCTATTTTGGTTACAGTATCCTTGTCATATATCATTGAAGTCAGGTAGTATGATGTTCCAACTTTGTTCTTTTTGCTCAGGATTGCTTTAGTTATTTGGGGTCTTTCTGTTGTTGTTGTTGTTCCATATGAATTTTAGGATTATTTTTTCTAATTCTGTGAAAAATGACTGTGGTATTTTCATAGGGATTGCATTGAATCTGTAGATTGTTTTGGGCAATATGGTCATTTCCAATCCATGAACATGGAATGTCTTTCCATTTGTTTGTGTCCTTTTCCATTTCTTTCATTAATGTTTTGTAGTTCTCCTTGTAGAGGGCTTTCACCTCCTTGATTAAATTTATTCTTAGGCTTTTTTTAATGGCTATCATAAATGAGATTGCCTTATTAATTCCTTTTTTGGCTATTTCATTATTGGTGTATAGAAGTACTACTGATGTCTCTAAAACATTAGATTTTTTAGAATTTTAAAAATAAAGAAATGCTATTGATTTCTGTAATGCTGACTTCATCTACAACTTCCAGCTTCAAGTGATTCTCTCACTTCAGCTCCATAAGTAACTGAAATTACAGAGACACTATATGTTGACTTTGTGTCCTAAAACTTTTCTGAATTTGTTCATTAGTTCTAAGAGGTTTTTAGTGGAGTCTTTTGGTCTTTCTGAATGTAAGATCATGTCATCTACAAAGAAGGGCAATCTGATTTCCTCTTTCCCAATTTAGATGCTGCTATGGTTTGGATGTTGTCCAAATCTCATGTTGAAATATAATCCCCAACGTTGGAGGTGGGGCCTAGTGGAAGGTGTTTGAATCATGGAGGCAGATCCCTCATGAATGACTTAGCACCAGACCTCGGTGATAAGTGAGTTCTTGTTCAGTGAGTTCACATGAGATCTACTTGTTTAAAAGTCTGGGACCTCCCTCCTATTCCTGCTTCCTGTCTCACCATGTGATACATCTGCTCCTGCTTTGCCTTCCACCATTATTAAAAGCTTCCTAAGACCCTCAACAGGAGCAGATGTTGGCACCATACTTCCTATACAGCCTGCCAACCATGAGTCAATTAAACCTCTTTCCTTTATCAGTTACCCACCCTCAGGTATTTCTTTACAGCAATGAATGAATGTATTAACATGGATGCCTTTATTTCCTTCTCTTGCTGATTGCTCTGGCTAAGACTTCCAGTACTATGTCGAACAGGGGTGATGGAAGTAAGTTCACATGAGATCTAGTTGCTTTGAAAAGATACTAGATCTACCATCTTTGTCTTCTTCCAGTTCGTAGAGGAAACACTTTCAACTTTTCCCCATTCACTATGACATTAGTTGTGGGTTTATCATATATGCCCTTTATTATTTTGAGGATGTTTCTCCTATACCTAGTTTGTTAAGCATTTTATCATGAAATAATGTTGAATTTTATTAAATGCTTTTTCTGCATCTATTGAAATGATTATATCATCTTTCTTTGACTCTGCTGATATGATGTATCACGTTTATTGATTTGAACCTGGGCATGGTAGCTCACATCCAGCATTTTAGGAGGCCAAGGTGGGAGGATTTCTTGAGTCCTGGGGTTCAAGAGCAGCCTGGGCAACAGAGCAAGACCCTGCCTGTCTCTACAAAGAAAAAAAATTCATTAGTTAGACTTGGTGGTGTGCACCTGTAGTCTCAGCTAGTCACAAGGCTGAGGCTGAAGGATCACTTGAGCTCAAGAGGTTGAGGCTAAAGTGAGCCATGATCATGCCATTCCACTCCAGCCTGGCAAAAGAGAGAGATCCTGTCTCTAAAAATATTTTTTCATTAAAAAATCTAAAAAAAAAAAATACTAATTTGTCTATGTTAAGCCATCCTTGCATCCCTGGCATAAATCCCAAATTGTCATGATGCATTATCCTTTTATATATATATTTATATATATCTGTCATGATGCTGTTGAATTTGGTTTGACAGTTTGTGGGGTTTTTTGTTTTTGTTTTTGTTGTTTTGTTTCGTTGTTTCGAGACAGAGTCTCACTGTCACAAGACTAGACTGAAGTGGTGTGATCTCGACTCACTGCAACCTCTGCCTCCCGAGTTCAAGTGATTCTCCTGCCTCAGCCTCCCAAGTAGAAGGGATTACAGGTATGTATCACCATGCCTGGCTAATTTTTGTATTTTTAGTAGAGATGGGGTTTTGCCATGTTTGCGAATGCCTGGCATCAAGTGATCTACCTGCCTCGGCCTCTCAAAGTGCTGCGATTACAGGTGTGAGCCACTGTACCCAGACAATTTGACAGTATTTCTTGAGGATTTTTGTATCTATATTCATCAGTGATATTGGCCTGTGGTTTTCTTTTTTGTTGTTGTTGTATCCTCTGGTTTTGGTATCAGGGTAATGCTGGCCTTACAGAATAACTTAGGGATCATTTCCTCTTCTTCAATTTTTTGGAATCATTTTAGGAGGGCTGGTATTAGTTCTCTATGTTTGGCAGAATTTGGCAGTAAATTCATCCTGTCATAGGTTGTTCTTTGCTGGGAGACTTTCTATTACTGATTTGATCTCACTACTCATTATTCAGGTTTTCTATGTTTTCCTTTTATTTCTTTCTCTTGCTGATTGCTCTGGCTAAGACTTCCAGTACTGTGTTGAACAAGGGTTTTCTATGCTTTTCTCATTCAATCTATGTAGATTGTATATTTCAAGGAATTTGACCATTTTCTCTAGGTTTTCCAGTTTCTTAGTGTACAGATGTTCATAATAGTATCTGGTGATCTTTTGTATCTGTGGTACCAGTTGTGATGTCTCCTTTTCCATTTCTGATTTTGTTTATTGGGTCTTCTCTCTTTTTACCTTGGTTTGTGTAGGTAGCAGTTTATCAATTTTATTTTTCTTTTCAAGGAATCAACTTTTTTCTATTGATCCTTTGTATTTTTTTTTAAGTTTTCATTTTATCTAGTTCTGACCTTTATTATTGTTTCCCTTCTGATTTTGGATTTGGTCTGTTCTTGCTTTTCTAGTTTATAAGATGCAGTATTAGATTGTTTATCTGAAATCTTAGTACTGCCTTTGCTATACTGCACAAATTATAGTATATTGATTTTCACTTTCGATAAATTTTTTTAAATTTTCATCTTGATTTCTTTATTGAGTCAATGTTCGTTCAGAAGCATGTGTTCAATTTCCATGTATTTATATAGTTTCCAAAGTTTCTCTTGGTATTGATCTCTAGTTTTATCCCACTGTGGTCTAAGAAGATACTTGATATGATTTCGGTTTTTCTAAATTTGTTGAGACTTGTTTTGTGGCCTAACATATGGTCTATCCTAGAGTGTTCCATGTGCTGATGAAAAGAATGTGTATTTTGCAGTTGTTAATTAAAATGTTCTGTAAATGTCTGTTTAGAGCCATTTGGCCTAAAATCCAGTTTAAATCCATTATTTCTTTGTTGGTTTCCTGCCTAGATTATCTAATGATGAAAGTGGAATATTGAAGTCTCCCACTATTATCGTATGGGAGCCTCTCTCTTTAGATCTGGCAGTATTTGCTTCATGAATCTGGGGTGATCCATTGGTGGGTGCATATATATATATATATATATATATATATATATATATATATAGTTATTTCCTTCTGCTGGATTGATCCCTTTATTTTTACATAATGATCTTCTTTGCCTTTTTTTACAATTTTAGCTTAATGTCTGTTTTACCTGATATAAGTATAGTTACTACTGCTTGCTTTTGGTTTCCACTTGCATAGAATATCTTTTTCCATCTGTTTCTGTCAGTCTATACATATCTCTACAAGTAAAATCAGTTTCTTCTAAACAGTATATAGGTGGATCATTGTTTTAATACATTCAGCCAGTGTATAGCTTTTAAATTAAGAATATAATCTATTTATATTCAAGTTTATTATTGATATGTGAGGTTTTTTTTCTGTCATATTGTTAATTATTCTCTGGTTGTTTTGTACACTGTTCCTTTTTCTTTTCTTTTTTTTTTTTTTAAGAGATGGGGGTTTCACCATGTTGGCCAGGCTGGTCTTGAATTCCTGACTTCAGGTGACCCACCCGCCTCGGCCTCTCAAAGTGCTGGGATTACAGGCATGAGCCACCATGCCCAGTCTCTTTCTTTTTTTTTTTTTAATTGTTATTTTGGTTTGATGGTTATCTGTAGTGGTACCATTTGAGTCCTTCTCTTTCTCATCTGTATTTTTGCTTTGCCATTGAGTTGTATACTTTTGTGTGTTTTCATGATGATAAATGTCATCCTTCTGCTTCCAGATTTAGGAATCCCTTGAACATTTTTGTAGGACCAGTCTGGTGATGATTAATTCTCCTGCTTTTATCTAAGAAAAACTTTTTCATTTATGAAGGATAATTTTGCTGTATATGTTATCCTTGGCTGTCAGTTGTTTTTGCTGGTTTTTTTCAGCACTTCAAATACATTATTCCATTCTCTCCTGGACTACATTACTGCTGAGAAATCTGCTATTAGTTTGTTTGCCTGATGGGGGTTCCTTTAACGATGACTAGACACTTTCCTCTTACTGTTTCTAGAATCTGTCATTGACAACATTTTGACTATAATGTGCTATGGGGAAGATCTTTTTCATTGTCTCTGTCTGAGGATTACTGGGCCTTCTGTATCTGGATGTCTAAGTCTTTTGTTATACTTGGGAAGTTTACCTCTATTATTTCATTACATTGGTATTTGAATGCTTTCATTCTCTCTTCACCTTCTAGGATACCAATAATTTCTTTATTTGGTCACTTTATGGTCTCCTAGCTATCAAGAAGGCTTTGTTCATTCATTTTATTGTTTTTATTTTTCTCTGATTGGGTTATTTTGAAAGATCTGTCTTCACATTCTGAGATTTTTTTTTTTTTTTTTTTTTTTTTTTGAGACAGGCCTTAAACTCTTGAGCTCAGGAGTTTAAGGCTGCAGTGCATTCTAGCCTGTCACCCAGGCCTTAAACTGGGCTCAAGTGATCTTTCCACCTCAGCCTCCCAAAGGTTGGGAATGCAGTTGTGAGCCACCGTGCCCAGTGATCCTTTCTTTTGTTTCATCTAGTCTATTGTTGAAGCTTTCAAATGTATTTCATAATTAATTAAATTAATTCTTCAGTTGCAGATTTTATGTTTGGTTCTTTTTTAAGGTATCTGTCTCTTTGGTAAATTTCTCATTCATATCCTGAATTGTTTTTCTGATTTATTTGTATTGTTTTTTCAGTTAGGTGTGTGCAAGCCACCTGCTGGTCTACCCTTTTTGCCTCAGCCCCTGGTACAGTGGCTTTTGGTTGGTTACAATACATCACTGAGCTTCTTTAAAATCAATAATTTTAATTCTTTTTCCAGGTTTTCATGAATTTCTTTTTGATGGGTATATATTTCTGGAGAATTATTGTGTTCCTTTGGAGGTGCCATATTTTCTTGCTCTTCATGCTTCCTGTATCCTTATGTTAATATCTGCACATTTGGTGTATTAATCACTTCTTCCAATTTTTTGAATTTGCTTTCATAGGAGAGAATTTTCTCCTGAGTATGAATCCATTATGTCAGTGGGTAAAACCCTCTGACTTTTGAGTCTGTGCAATAATGTAATCTCTGTATGATTTCTTTGGCTGTAAACAGTATCAGGGGTAACCAAGATTTATTTGGTGGCTTATAGTGTCATATTTGTGGAGGCTGTGTGCAATTTTATTAGGAACTGAGATGTCACATGGGCCAGTCTTTGGGCCCTAGTGGTGGGAGCCATGGGCTGAGCATGCCTGTCCTTTGGTGGCATATGTTGGCAACAGTGTTAGCAGGTACATGTGGATCAATTTTAAGCCTCCACGTGGCTTACTTTGATGCTGGTAGTGGCAGCCATGGACCAGGCAAGTAGGCAAGTTCTTGGGTCCCTGGGCAGCAAGTGTGGTGTGGGTTGTGGCAGTGACAATGATGACCCTCTGGTCTCATGCCATGCAGTGTGTGCTGATGTTGGTGATGGCTGTAATGGGCTGGGCAAGCCAGTCTCAAGGCCTACAAGTGGCAGATGCAGGAAAGTGCCAGCTAGTTTTAGTGACCAGGTGGGCAGGCCCAATCTCAGACTCTCAGGACAGTGTTCAGGTACCAATGATGGTGGGCTGGTCTGGGCAATATCCTGGCTCCTGGATTGTGTGTTCTGGTATGAGGTGGTCTGGCTTGTTCTCAAAACCCCCAATCACATGTACAGGAGCTGGATGTGGTAGGTAAGGACGAGGCAATCTCCAAGCCATCAGCAGAATGCTTGGGTAGGGCACAGCAGCAGCTCTGCTGTTGCTCTGCCACAAGGTGTGAGGGACTGCTACCTTTGGTGACAGCAGCCTAGATCAGTGGCTGGGGAGCACACATACCATTCGTGCCTCAGCCCCTGGTACAGCACCACACAGTTGCTTGTGCCTAAGCACCAGGGTCAACAGCCAGCTCTCCTCTTATGCCTCAGTCCCAGCACCAGTGGGTTCCAGGACAGTGAGCAGTTTGTTGGGGATGGGGCTCTAGAATGGCACCTCACTTGCACCTCAGTCCTAAAGGCAGCTGCACACCTCAGCCATGCCTTCAACCCCAGTGCAGTAGCTACAGTTGCTTGTACCTAAGCCCCAAAGCCACAGCCTGTGTTTCTCTTGTACTTTAGCCCTGGCACCACTGGGTGCCAGGCAGTCTACTGAGCATAGAGTTGTAAAACAGTACCTTGCAAAAAACATCCCATGCTCTGTTCTTGCTCATAATTGGGAGTTGAACAATGAGAACATAGGGGCACAGGGAGGAGAACATCACACACTGGGGCCTGTTGGTGTGGGAGGAGGGGGAGGAAGGGGATAGCATTAGGAGAAATATCTAATGTAGATGATGGGTTGACGGGTGCAGCAAACCACCATGGCACATGTATACCTGTGTAACAAACCCGCACATTTTGCACATGTATCCCAGAACTTAAGTATAATAATTTTAAAAATCAAATTTTCATTGGAAAAAAAAATCGCATGCTCATAGATAATTAATATAATTTCAATGACCATACTGCCCAAAGAAATCAGATTCAATGCAATCCCCAATGTCATTTTTCTTTGCTTTTCTTTTTTCTTTTTTGAGACGTAGTTTTGCTCCTGTCACCCCCAGAATGAAGTGCAGTGGTGCAATCTCAGCTCACTGCAACCTCCACCTCCTGAGTTCAAGTGATTGTGTTGCTCTGGCCTCCCAAGTAGCTGGGATTACAGGCTCTCACCACAACACCTTTTTTTGTATTTTTAGTAAAGACAGGGTTTCACCATGTCAGGTCTTGAACTCCTGACCTTGGTGATCCACCTGTCTTGGCCTCCGAAAGTGCTGGGATAACAGACATGAGCCACAGTGCCCAGCCCAATGTCAATTTTCATAGAATTAGAAATAACAATCCTAAAATTCACATGGAATCAGAAGAGTCCAAATAGCCAAAGCAATCCTGAACAAAAAGAAGAAAGCTAAAGGCAACACATTACTTGACCTCAAATCATACTCCAAGGCTATATAGCAACCGAAACAGCATAGTACTGGCATAAAAATAGACATATAGGTTAATGGAATAGCATAGAGAACCCAGAAACAAAGCCACATATTTACAGCCAACTGAGTTTAGACAAAGGTGCCAAGAACACACACTCGGGAAAGGACACCTCTTCAATAAATGGTGCTGAGAAAATTGGATATCCATATGCAGAAGAATTAAACTAGATCCCTATCTGTCACCATATACAAAAATCTACTCAAGATGGATTAAAGACTTAAATGTAAGACCTGAAACTATTTAAAAAATACTAGGGGAAAACTTTTCTGGACATTGGTCTAGGCAAAAAAATTGCCTTTGGAGGTCTTAAAAGAGTGCCTAAGACCTCCAAAGAAAAAGCAACAAAATAAAAGGGAAAATAGGACTTAATTAAACTAAAAGCCTTCTGCACTGCAAAAGAAACAGTCAACAGAGTGACCAGACAACATGCAGAATGTAAGAACTTTGCATTCCATAGAGAACTAATATTCAGAACATACTCAAACAACTCAACAACAACAAACAAACAAGAAACTCCGTTAAAAGTGGGCAACAGACATGAATAAACATTTTTCAAAAGAAGACACACAAATAGCTAACATGCATATGAAAAAATGCTCAACATCACTAACCATCAGAGGAATGCAAATTAAAACTACAAAGAGGTATCATCATACACCAATGAGAATGGCCATTATTAAAAAGTCAAGAAATAACAAATGTTGGCAAGTGTATTAGTCCATTTTCATGCTGCTAATAAGGACATACCCAAGACTGAGAAGATAAAGAAGTTTAATTGGACTGGCAGTTCCACATGGCTAGGGAAGCCCCAGAATCATGGCAGGAGGCAAAAGGCACTTCTTACATAGTGGCAGCAAGAAAAAAATGAGGAATAAACAAAAGCAGAAACCCCTGATAAACCCATCAGATTTTGTTTTTGTTGTTGTTGTTGTTTTGTTTTGTTTTGTTTTTTGTTTTTTTTGTTTTTTTTGAGACAGAGTTTCGCTCTTGTTACCCAGGCTGGAGTGCAATGGCACGATCTCGGCGCTTACCGCAACCTCTGCCTCCTGGGTTCAGACAATTCTCCTGCCTCAGCCTCCTGAGTAGCTGGGATTACAGGCACGCGCCGCCATGCCCAGCTAATTTTTTGTATTTTTTTTTTTTAGTAGAGACAGGGTTTCACCATGTTGACCAGGATGGTCTCGATTTCTTGACCTTGTGATCCACCTGCCTCGGCCTCCCAAAGTGCTGGGATTACAGGCTTGAGCCATCGCACCCGGCCTACCCATCAGATTTTGTAAAACTTTTTTTTTTTTTTTTTTTTTTTTTTTTTTGAGACGGAGTTTCGCTCTTGTTACCCAGACTAGAGTGCAATGGCGCGATCTCGGCTCACCGCAACCTCCGCCTCCTGGGTTCAGGCAATTCTCCTGCCTCAGCCTCCTGAGTAGCTGGGACTACAGGCACGCGCCACCATGCCCAGCTAATTTTTTGTATTTTTTTTAGTAGAGACGGGGTTTCACCATGTCGACCAGGTTGGTCTCAATCTCTCAACCTCGTGATCCACCCGCCTCGGCCTCCCAAAGTGCTGGGATTACAGGCTTGAGCCACTGCGCCCGGCCATTTTGTAATACTTACTATCACAAGAATAGCATGGGAAAGACCAGCCCCCACGATTCAACTACCTCCCCCTGGGTCCCTCCCACAACATATGGAAATTCTGGGCAATACAATTCAAGTTGAGATTTGGGGGGGGGACACAGCCAAATCATATCAGTGAGGATGTGGAGTAAAGGGAACACTTATAGACTGTTGGTGGGAATGTAAATTAGTACAACCTCTATCAAAAGCAGCATGAAAATTTCTGAAAAAAAAAAAAAAAAAAAAAAAAAAACCAGCATTTGCTCCAGCAATCACACTATGCAATGGAAAATCATTATATCAAAAAATACCTGTATTTGTATGTGTATCAGTACTATTCACAATAGTAAAGGTGGACCTAACAGTCCATCAACAAATTATTGGATAAAGAAATACACCAGATGGCTGGGCAGAGTGGCTCATGCCTTTAATCCCAGCACTTTGGGAGGCTGAGGCAGGTGGGATCACTTGAGATCAGGAGTTCAAAACCAGCCTGGCCCAAAGAGTGACACTCTGTAATCCTAGTTACTCAGTTGACTGAGACAGAAGGATCACTTAAGCCTAGGAGACAAAGGTTGCAGTGAGTCAAGATTGGGCCATTACACCCCAGCCTGGATAACAGAATGAGACTCTGTCAAGAAGAAAGAAGGAAAGAAGAAGAAAGGAGGAGGAGGAAGAGGAGGAAGAAAGGGAAGAGGAAGATGAGGAGGAGGAGGAGGAGTTCAAGTGATGGTTATGATAGTTCAAGTGGTTATGCTAAAAGCCCAGACTTCACCATTTAACAAAACTGCACTTGTACTCTGTAAATTTAGACATATTTTTAAAATAACCAAATACTTTAACATGTAACCCTTCATTTTAAAAAAATTGAGGCTGGGCACAGTGGCCACACCTGTAATCCCAGCACTTTGGGAGGCCAAGGTAGATGGATTACTTGAGCTCAGGAGTTCGAGACCAGCCTGGGCAACAAGATGAAATCCTGTCTCTACAAAAAAAATACAAAAATTAGCTGGGGGTGGTGGTGTGCACCTGTAGTCCCAGTTACTCGGGAGGCTGAGGCAGGAGAATCTCTCGAACCTGGGAGGCAGAGGTTGCAGTGAGTCCAGATCATGCCACTGCACTCCAGCCTGGGTGACAGAGTGAGACTCACTCTCAGAAAAAAAAAAAGTGGAAAGAGTAGGCAAAAAGTAACTAATTGAGCAATAAAAAATAGATTTAAAAGGGGGGAAATCCCCAAAACAAAAGAATAAAATGGCACCTTGTTGTAGCTGCTTAGACATCAGCAATGTGAAGGGACCAGCGCAGTCCCTTCCACCCTGGGGCAATGCAAGTCTTTTAGGGCCTAGAATCAACGTGGTATTAACTCCCAAATATAGTCAACCCTCTAGAGGATTGAGTAAGGCTTCTTCATGGATTATGAGGCCGTCACATTTCACTTTTTCATGAGCATCATCTACATGCCACACTAAAAGTTGGGGAGGGATAACATGGGGAGAAATGCCAGATATAGGTGATGGGGAGGAAGGCAGCCAACCACACTGCCATGTGTGTACCTATGCAACAATCTTGCATGTTCTTCACATGTACCCCAAAACCTAAAATGCAATAAAATATATATTTTTTAAAAAGTTAATTCACAAAACAGAAGCCTCACTGTGATTATAGAACACAGAGAGTCTAGAATCAGGAACATACTGTTTGCCATAGAATTATCAGGTTGGGCCACATATGTGGACAGGATGAGAGTCTGACCATAAGAGGATGATTAATCAAAGATGCCCCAAGGCCAGATGCGGTGGCTTATACCTGTAGTCCCAACACTTTGGGAGGCTGAAGCAGGAGGATCACTGGAGCTTAGGAGCTTGAGACCAGCCCGGCCAACATAATGAAACCCCATCTCAACTAAAAATGCAAAAATTAGCCATGGTGGTGCGTGCCTATAATACCAAGTACTCAGGAGGCTGAGGCAGAAGAAGCACTTGACCTTGGGAGGTAGAGACGGCAATGAGCCAAGATCATGCCACTGTACTCCAACCTGGGTCACAGAGTGAGACTGTCTCAAAAAATAAAAATAACAAATAACAAAGATGCTCCTAAAAAAACTATTCTGGGGTTAGCCCACCTAAAAGAGGAAGAGCTGCAAGGCATAGTCACAGCAAAGCACACCTCCAAACAAAGTGATGCAACTACAGAAACAAGAGTGGAGGCCACGTGTGGTGGCTCAAGCCTGTGATCCCAGGATTTTGGGAAGCTGAGGTGGGCGGATCACCTGTCGGGAGTTTGAGATCAGCCTGACCAATATGGAGAAACCCCATCTCTACTAAAAATACAAAATCAGCTGGGTGTGGTGGTGCGTGCCTGTAATCCCAGCTACTCGGGAGGCTGAGGCAGTAGAATCGCTTGAACCTGCGCTGCTAACGTTGCAGTGAGCCGAGATCATCCTATTGCACTCCAGTCTGGGCAGTAAGAGTGAAACCCCGTTGAAAGAGGAGGGGAGGGAAGGAGAAGAAAGAAAGGGAGGCAGGGAGGGAAGGAGGGAAGAAAGGAAGGAATAAAGGGAAGGAAGGAGGGAGGGAGGGAGAGGAAGGAAGGAAGGAAGGAAGGTAGGAAGGAAGGTAGGAAGGAAGGAAGAGCACAAGGGTAGAGAGGGCAGTCTAATACATCAGTCAGACACAGAGAAACTCATTCTAAACCCAAGAAAATTATACCGGTGAAGGTCCTTGACTGCAGACATAGACAGAGCCTAAGAATCCCACATTATTCTTAACTAAAGGAGCTTGTTCTTTTACCAGAAAGCAGTGAGAAGCAGTGGCACAGGTGCGAACCCTGGGTGATCGCTGGCAGCTGCCCCAGTTTGTCCCCAGTGTGCACATACAGGGTCGCATCTGTGCACTGCTCCTCATTACTCTTTGGTAAAAAGATCTTGCCTCTCCCTGGCTCCAGAGACAGGCAAATGGTTAGGTTAATCCCAGAGCACCTCTGCATCCCAGCCACATTGCTGGGCGGGGTTGGACAATGGCCAACCTGTAGCTAGGAAGCAGACCTCCTGTTGCCTCCCAGATTGCAGCCCTGGGAGTTCTGCAGAGGCCTGAGCATAGGTCCCTACCACTTGAGAACAGCCCTTCCATCCATAGTAGTCTATAGAGGCAAAAATGAAGCCAACATGTGTACAAGTTCCAACGGCATTTACATCTCTAGATCCAGCGGACTCTGGGACACATTCTGTTCCTTTCTGCGGTTTATCTATAGAAACTGATGCATTATTTTTGGCTTTAATTAAGGTTGGGTGAAATAACACTAATGCCTATCATCTGCATAACAATTTTATTGAGGAGACTCACCTCTTTGGGGAAATAAATGTAAAACTATGGTTTCTTTTTTTCAGATGACTACCTCAAGATGTACTACATGAGTCTCCCTCTCATCTTTTAAAAATATGCACAGATTAAATGTTTTTCAGTTGTTATGGGGGTCAGCAAAGTTTTTCTGTAAAGAACTAGATAGTAAATATTTTAAGTTTTGTGGGCTACGGATGATCTCTATTGCAGATTCTTGTTTATTTTACAATCCTCTAAAAATATCAGAACCATGAGCTGGGCTGCATCTGGCCCATAGGTTATTAAAACAGCTCAGCTTTGGGCTTTGATCTCATTGTTAGGATAGGCGCTTTGGGCCCTGAGAGCCCCGACACATTCCCGCTGAGACTGGACTGCCAGGACTGCCTGTCCTCGGACATTGAGCAAATTCTGTAGCTGGTCCCACAGGCAACTGAGTAAGTCAATAAGCCAGTGGGAAGTCCAGTTTGACCAGCAGAGCTAGGCAGAGAGTAGGGCAAACAAGTCACCCAGGGCATAAGATTTAAGGAGGCTCTCCTTCTCAGGTGCCAATTCTGCATTTGCACAAACCTGAGCGTAAGAACCTCCTTACACTGCGTGCTTGGGCACCATCCCTTGCCTCATCCCTATCCCAGAGCAGATGACCACCACCTAACTGCTCATTCTTGAGGCCAGGGGAACCAGCTTGCCTGCTGTTTGCCACAAAGTGTGCTGCTCACTCAAAAAGCACTGGGCTCTTGGCCCTGGCTGCTTCTCCTGGAACAAAACCCACTGCCAGTGTTTGTGTTGTCTCAGCTCATGAAATCACCCCCTTGGGACTTGGGAACAAGAAAAACCAACACAAATACACTGAGGCTCATGCTTTCATCATGCTGTGAGTATGAAAAGCCACTTGTTTCTGACGCAGGAGTCTGACGACTTCTGCTAGCAGATATGATCACAGCAGGCTAGTAAGTTAGGTAAAATCATACCCTTCATAATTCTCAGCCCTCATATCTGATGCAAAATCTCCACTCATCCCTACTCCTATGACCATATCAATCACGGGCTGGATGCCAACTCAAGGGGCTTGTAGCTTGTTGTCTGTCTTTGTAACACCTTCTCTCCTTCCATCTTAAGGCTGGAGTTGGGGGAGGATTAGGGAGACCAAAATATGATGTACTTGCCTGCCTGCCTCATGGTGGTAGGAAGGGGCCCTCATGACTGGTGGTCTCCAAACAGCTCTCTCTGTGTTCCTGGGGTACTGTCACTTCACCATGGTTCCTTTGGTTGCTGAGGAGACCCTCAGGGAGGAACTAGTCCCCTTTGACCCTGAGAGTGGTAATGAGCTCAACCTCCTCTTGAGGTAAGTTTCCTTCTCACTTGACATAAGTGACTCTACAGTTCCTGCCCTTCCTTTAACCTCCAAGCTCCTTCACAAGGAGCCCAAATAACCTCTGGATACCTCTTTTATAGCCTCTGAAGCCTACGGACCCCTAGAATAGGGTGGCAGTTCCCACCTTCTATCCAGGCATGCTACATCAAGGTCCTTTCAAGCTCTGCAGACACAGCCTACTTTTATTGATCTTGCATTTGCAGAAGCCTCTGGATAGATACATGGGTATTCGTTTCTATGGACACATTACTGTCCGAATTCTTTTGGGATATATTGCAAGCTGTCTCTAGGCTCTGTCCATCTCCACTAAAGTGACACTACAAGAAGGGCCTGTAAGCACTCTTGGTCTCGACTGATTCTCTTGAAGCCACCCTCCCCACACCCTGGCTTGAGGAAAGACCTTACTCTTCTCCCCCATGAAGAAAGAAGTGGACTTCTGCCACAGAAACTGTTTTCCCACAAGGCCAAGGTTTCATTCCTCCTTCCCAAGACTTTCCTTATATGCACTTGCGGGTGAAGAAAGTGGTTTAAAGTATAAATTTGGAATTTGGCAGTGCTGGACACCAGAGCATGAGAAAATCTGAAACACCTTCCTCTCAGCTTTGGCCCTTGCCAGAAATTTCAGAATAGTAAGAATGGCCCATCTTAGTTCATTTTTTGTAGTTATAACAGAGTAGCGCAGATTGGGTAATTTATAAAGAAATTTATTTCCTACAGTTCTGGACGTTGGGAAGTTAAGGTCAAGAGGCTATATCTGGTGAGGGCCCTCTTACTGTGCCATAACAGGGCACAAGACATCACATGGTGAGAGAAGAAGCAAGAGCATACCAGCTGAAAATCTGTTATTCCTTTCTCATAAAGTCACCAGTCCCATCATGGGGACCCAACCCTGATGACCTTACCTAATTCTAGTTACCTCACAAAGACTCCACCTCCTAATGCCACCAGTATATGAATTTAAGGACTAAGTTTTCAATACACGAAATTTGGGAGACACATCCCAACCATAGCAGCCCCCATACCCCACTGAATATACTTTTTTTTTTTTTGAGATGGAGTCTCGCTCCCACAGGCTGGAGTGCAATGGCATGATCTTGAATCACTGCAACCTCCACTGCTGGGGTTCAAGCAATTCTTCCACCTCAGCCACCCAAGTAGTTGGGATTACAGGCATGCGCCACCATGTCCAGTTAATTTTTGTATTTTTAGTAAAGACAGGGTTTTGCCACGTTAGCCAGGCTGGTCTTGAACTCCTGACCTCAAGTGATCCCCCCCACCTTGGCCTCCCAAATTGCTGGGATTAGAGGTATGAGCCACCACACCTGGCCAGACGTATGATCTTTTAAAACCACACTTGGAATGCTCATAGGCAACAATATTGCATTATTAGCTCCCACTCTAACAATAAAAAACCTCACGCTATTTTCATTTTATTTTCAAGATGGAGTATCACTGTCACCCAGGCTGGAGTGCATTGGCGTGATCTTGGCTCGCTGTAACCTCTGCCTCCCAGTCTCAAGTGATTATCCTGCTTCAGCCTACCAAGTAGCTGAGATTACAGGTGTGCACCACAACGCCCAGCTAATTTTTGTAATTTCAGTAGAGACAGCGTTTCACCATGTTGGCTAGGCTGATCTCAAACTCCTGACCTCAAGCGATCTGCCTACCTCAGCCTCCCAAAGTTCTAGGGTTAAAGGAATGAGCCACTGAGCCCGGCTAGGCTATTTTAGTACTTTTTGTATACATTTTAATAGCACAAATGAAAGCTCGTCTCAAATTTAAGGAGAAATTTTCAAGAGAAATTTAGGATGCATTAAAACATATTAGGCAGGAAAGTCAACTTCAGAAATTGGAAAAACAAACATTTTCTTACTAGAAGTATTAAAATTATTTTCTGACTCAATAGAGTGCTTACAGCTATTTCATTGCTCAAATTACTATCATGTGCACCAATAAAAACATTGTGAAAAATAGGCCGGGCGCGGTGGCTCAAGCCTGTAATCCCAGCACTTTGGGCGGCCAAGGCGGGTGTATCACGAGGTCAAGAGATCGAGACCATCCTGGTCAAAATGGTGAAACCCCGTCTCTACTAAAAATAAAAAAAAAAAAAAATTAGCTGGGCATGGTGGTGCGTGCCTGTAATCCCAGCTACTCAGGAAGCTGAGGCAGGAGAATTGCCTGAACCCAGGAGGCGGAGGTTGCGGTGAGCGGAGATCGCGCCATTGCACTCCAGCCTGGGTAACAAGAGCAAAACTCCGTCTCAAAAAAAAAAAAAAAAAAAAAAAAAAAAAAAAAACATTGTGTAAAATAGCTATTTGTATGGTTTTAGGGTTGGCCTTAAAGGGATCTGGATCTTTTTTTTTTTTTTTTTTTTTTGAGACGGAGTTTCGCTCTTGTTACCCAGGCTGGAGTGCAATGGCACGATCTCGGCTCACTGCAACCTCCTCCTCCTGGGTTCAGGCAATTCTCCTGCCTCAGCTTCCTGAGTAGCTGGGATTACAGGCACGCGCCACCATGCCCAACTAATTTTTTGTATTTTTAGTAGAGACGGGATTTCACCATGTTGACCTGGATGGTCTCGATCTCTTGACCTTGTGATCCACCCGCCTCGGCCTCCCAAAGTGCTGGGATTACAGGTTTGAGCCACCGCACCCGGCCAGGGATCTGGATCTTTAGAGCAGTGGTTCTCAGACTTCAGCACTGCATACACCAGAATCCCCTGGGGCACTTTTTAAAACACCAAATGCTGGGTCCTGTCCCAGAGTTTCTGACTCAGTAGCAACTGCCAAGTGGGGTCTGAGAATGTGCATTGCTAACAAGTTTCTAGTGATGCCATGCTGCGGGCCTCGGAATTATACTTTGAGAAGAACTGCTTAGGGCATCATTTTCTAGCTCTGAAAAGCCAGTAGGCCAAATCCACTCTGTCACATGTCTGTATAAAGTTCTATTGTAACAATGAAATAATAGGTATATTGGTCTCCTCTCCCAGTTCCTGGCATAGAGCTCCTAAATCTCTTGGAATTTCCTGGATGATATGACCATCTTTTGTTCTAATGCAGTGACTCTTGGTGGGCTCCTGGATAGTCTCAAAATGAGGGGCTGGTTGCTGTGTGAATTAACTACGTGATTAGAGGGTTAGAACTTTCAGCCCCACTCCCTGATCCTCTGAGGAAGGGAGAGGTGCTGAAGGTTGAGTTGATCACCAGTGGCCAATGATGATGTACTCAATCACGGCTATGTAATGAAACCTCCATTAAAACCCTCCACAAAATGAAATCAGTAGAGCTTTGGATTGATGAACACATCCACATGCTGAAGGGTAGTGCCCCTTAACTACATGAGGACAGAAGCTCCTTCTCTTGGGACTTTTCCAAAGCTCACCCTTTGCATCTTTTTATCACGCTGTTCATCTGTATCCTTTATTATATCCAGTATTCATATGATAAACTGATCCCTGAGTTCTGTGAGCTGCCCTAGTAAATTAATCAAATTTGCTAAGAGGGGGTCATGGGAATCCCAACTTATGGTCAGTTGATCAGAAATACAGGCTAAAACCTGGGACTTACAAAAGTATCTAATGTTGGGGCAGTTTTGTGGGCTTGAGCCTTAACCTGTGGGATCCAACAGGTATAGTGTCAGAACTGAATTAAATTACAGGATGCCAAGTTGGTGTCCACTGGAGAACTGGTTATTGGTGGGAAGAAATCCCCATACGTTTTGGTGAGCAAAGGTGAAGTGGTGAGTGGTGTTCCTATGTCTCACACACAGCCACACTTAATTGTTTACATATTGTCTGTGACTGCTTTCTCAGTAAAACTGCAGAACTGAGTAGTTGCAGTAAACTTTACAGCCTGCAAAGCCTTTCTTGGTCTTTACAGAAAAAGTGTGCTGATCCCTGCTCCAGAGCATTATCTTTTAGTCCACAGCCAGACCTGTCAACATAGCCTCCTGGAATGGACAATTACAGATGGTAACTCTATTAAGACTGCTGAAATGACTAGGGCTTAGTTTGTTAATTTTATAAATGACTTTATATAAGTCATTTATAGTTGCATGTAATTTTTTTAAATGTTTGCACAAAACCCTGCTTTATATTCAGATCACTATTTTAACTCTCTTAAATGAAAAGTTTTTTTTAAGAGGTAGCCACACACCTTGGAAGAGAAAGAGCTTTCATGATTGTCTGTGTTAACTGGTAACAAAGGAAAACTGGAAGGATGCAGCATTTATTATAGTGGTTGCATCTCATAGAGTTGTACACACAAGAAAAAAATCTCTTGGAGTCCAAATTATGCTTGGAAATCTAAGTCACCTTTAAAATACAGTATACAACATTTACAGACTATGTTGGAGGCAGATTCTCAATATGTCCAACACAGCCAGTTTTTCTTTCAGTGTTCAAACAGATGGCTCATTCTTTGGGTGAGCACCAGATGAAGTAGTTGGCTTGAATTTGAGGCCATCTTGTATAAAAAATACTTATCTTTAAACACTAGAATCACACTCTGCACAGTGAGAAGCTCACACTGCAAGCCACAAAGAATTTATGACCAATTGAGGGAACAGCAGATTAATGCCTCCCTTTTAACACTTATGCTGGGGAATACTCTTCAGAGAGAGAGGCAGGCAGATGTGACTACCCAACTTAAAGTCTCAACCTTTCCCTCTCTCTCTGGCCCAGCACATATAATTGTATTCCAAAAGCTCAAATGTGCCTCAGATGGAACTACACCATGATCATAAAGAAACTAATAACACAATAAAGATCTTAAAATAATTTCTTATATTCCATTCCTAACCATTCTGTCATTTACATGCTCAGCTTACAAATAAAAGATAAGCCCTGGCAAATTTATAAGCAAAAATATTTATTTTTAAGATATGTCAGGACCAGAAGCAGTAGCTCAAGCCTGTAATCCCAATACTTTGGGAGCCCAAGACGGGCATATCACTGGAGTCCAGGAGTTCGAGATGAGCTTGAGCAATGTGGTGAAACTCTGTCACTAGAAAAAATACAAAAATTAACCAGCTACTTGGGAGGCGGAGATAGGAGGATCACTTGAGCCCGGGAGGCACAGGCTGCAATGAGCCAAGATAGCACCACTGCATGCCAGTCTAGGCAAACGGAGCCAGACACCATCTCAAAAAAAAAAAAAGAGAGATAAAATTTTATAAGCAACTTTCAAATCTATAGGTGAAATTGAAACTATTCCTTATAGAGCACACAGGCACAGAATCTTTGTTTTATATAAGCTTGTATTGAAAATAAACCGATATTCATTACACTTACGTATTTGATAGTTGCAAATTATAATGTACATTATAGATACTTGCATCTATGTATGCACATAAACTGGCTATATTTTAATAATGAGATTGCCTCCGTAGAATAAATGACACAATAAATGTTCAACTATTTTGAATGGTTGCTATTTCCATTTTACGGTCAGTAATATGTCTTCATTGTTTTGAAAATGTAGGCATCTGAAATTAAGTAGTCAACAGCATTCATCTGTAGTAAGTACTAAGTATGTTATACACGAATAAAACCACTTATAAAAGCATCTTATGCATTCCTTTGAAACAGGTGAAAAATAACAGACATAACTTGCTTTAAAAAGTCATAAACAGCTGCTTTTCTGCTGATAACAATTTTGCTTTTAGCATTTCAGATCAATGTTTTTCATTTGGAGAATTTACAAATATACATTTAACCAATATTTACAGACCAACATAATTCCGTTTACATAATAAGTTGTAATTTGTAAGATACCAAGTAACAATGCAAAGGTATCAATGGCTTCTTCATCCTAAAACATTTATATTTATGCCTTTTGATTAGTTGCTAGTTATAAACCTTTTATATTCATTTCAGTTACTCAAACTTAAGCAGCTTGTCTTGAGAAAACTTTGAAATATATTCTTGCCTTTTTACTCTGATGATGGTTTAGATTCCGGCTATCTGGAGAATCTAACAGTTTTTGGATATATGTGTTGCTAAACTACCCATTTTAAAATGACACTAGTTGGGCTAAAATAGAGTTTCCAGGTTAAGAAACTTCAAATCTATGGTCCAAGTGCAGTGGTGTTTACACCTCAAAACCAGTTACAGATTTTTTTGTTCCTCCCTCACTCCTACTGCTTCACTTGATTAGACTTAAAAAGAAAAAAAAAGGAAAGATTGAAAGAAATTTCAAATCTAGGAAGAATATGTGTCACCAAATAGCTGATCAGCCATAAACACAAGGGTAAAATGAGCACATTAAAAGCCACACAAAGCCTAGTACATAATGAAATAATAAAGATATCCAAGTTTTTGTTCTAATTCATGATTTGTGTAGTTTCTGAAACCAGCTAGCTGGAAGGAGCTTCACTAAACTGAGCAAAAACTTAAGGTAACAGATCTCAGAAGATCTTTAAATCTTAGATGTGCACTGCACGTTAACACAAAGTTGAAAAGAATACAAAAATAAAATAAAATAAAATAAAAATCTTAGATGTGCAAGAATTAAGTCATGCTTTTCAACCTGGGCTGCATATTAGCATAACCACAACATGGTTACAAAACACCCAAACCCTTGCCCCATCCTTAGAAACTCTGGTTCAACTGTCTGCAGTGGGAACACAGACTGCTGTGTTTATTGAAAACATGTTAGCCAGGTGTGTTGGCTCATGTTTGTAATCCCAGCACTTTTGGAGGCCAAGGCAGAAGGATTGCTTGAGACCAGGAGTTTGAGACTAGCCTGGACAATATAGTGAGACCCTATCTCACTACATACTAACACAAAAGTTAGCCAGGCATAGCAGTTTGCATCTATAGTTGTAGCCACTCAGGAGGCTGAGGCAAGAGGATTGCTTGAGCCCAGGAGGTTGAGGTTACAGTAAGCCATGATAGTGCCACTGCACTCTAGCCTAGGTGACGAAGACAGACCCTGTTTCAAAAAAAAAAAAAAAAAAAACGAAAAACAAACAAACAAAAAAAATTTAGGAAATTCTAATGTATCAACAGGGCTGAGAGTCACTGAGCTAGATGAAAGGATTAAATGAAAAGGTAAGAGAAAGGCCAGGCATGGTGGCTCACACCTGTAATCCCAGCACTTTGGGAGGCCGAGGTGGCGGATCACTTGAGGTCAGGAGTTCAAGGCCAGACTGGCCAACACGGTGAAACCCATCTCTACTAAAAATACAAAAATAGGCTGGGTGTGGTAGCATACACCTGTAATCCCAGCTACTCGGGAGGCTAAGGTGGGAGAAACGCTTGAACCCAGGAGGTGGAAGTTACAGTGAGCTGAGATCACACCACTGCACTCCAGCCTGGGCAGCAGAGCGAGAGCCTGTCTCAAAAATAAAAAATAAATAATAAATAATAAAAAAATAAATAAATAAATAAAAATAAAAAATAAAAAATAAAAAAACCAGTCAGGCATGGTGGCACATGCCTGTAATCCTAGCTACTCAGGAGGCTGAGGCAAGAGAATCACTTAAACCTGGGAGGCAGAGGTTGCAGTGAGCCGATATTGCGCCATTGTACTCCAGCCTCGGTGACAGAAGGAGACTCTGTTTAAAAAAAAAAAAGCTGAAGATCTGTCATGGAAATTACCTCATTCATGCTAATATAAAAAAATAACATTAGTGACTAAATTATTAAGAATGAGCACATTCTCACTGTGCATAATTTTTTTTTTTTTTGAGATGGAGTTTCGCTCTTGTTGCCCAGGCTGGAGTTCAATGGCACAATCTAGGCTCACTGCAATCTCTGCCTCCCAGATTCAAGTGATTCTCCCGTCTCAGCCTCCTAAGTAGCTGGGATTACAGGCGTGTGCCACCATGCCCAGCTAATTTTGTATTTTAAAAGACAGGGGTTTCACCATGCTGGTCTCAAACTCCTGACCTGAAGTGATCCACCCACCTCAGCCTCAAAGTGCTGGGATTACAGATGTGAGCCACCGTGTCCAACTTCATTGTGCTTAATTTTAAAGACCCTTAAAATAAAACCAATTTAACTTTCCTTCTTAATCTCCTAGGAATTTGAGAATAGTGATATAAGAAATTCACTAATTAACTGAAGAAGCCAAGAAGTTTCCTAACAGGTCAATCTAGAAAGTCTTCTTTCAGCTTTAGGGAGGGACCCAGAGGAGTTCATCTGTCAAAGGCCAGATCTTCTACCTCTACTCAGGATTCCACTTGCTTCTGAACCTCGTTCTACATTAATTAAAAATTTCTTCCTATACCTGATCTATCTCCTGGATCCATCCTACCAGCACTTAAATACTTGTCTCTCCCCCATCTTAAAACATGCATCCCTGGACTCCCTATCGGTATCCTTCCCCACAATCCTATCCTAACAGTGTCTCCTTGCTCAGTGCGCAACAAGACCATCAGCACAGCTACTGAGAATCTTGGGAGTCTTGCCTCAAAACAAATCATCACACTCTTCTGTGATTCTGCCTTAAAATATATTCTCCCAAACATGTTACCTCTCTCCAAGTCCACTGCTACTTACCCAAGTCCGATCCAGCATTGCCCCTGCAGTCTATGTGTTAGTAAAAGCCTGTAACTCTGTAGCATCATATCCACTTTTCTCCTCTCGAATCCACTCTCCACACTGTAGCCTGACTAGTCTCATCTTAGGTGAGTACCGAACCATGCTCCATGTTTTCCATATGGGATGTCCACTTTTTTTTCAAATGGAGCTCACAGGATTGTTGCGAAGATCAAATACTAGACAAAACCACTTAACTGCAAAGCATAATACGTGGCAGCTCTTATTAGTTTAACATCCAAATATTTAATACCAATTGAACTACTGACATTAGAAGAAGAAATACTATAATATTCAGGAACTCAAATAGCCTGCAAAGTCTTTTTCAATCTGCCCTCCGCCACCATTTCAATATCATCTTAGATTTGATCCACCAGCCTCACTCAAAGCCGTCACAATGGGAGGCCCTTTGCCTGGAATGCTCTCCCTGCTCCACTTGGCCAACTAACTCCTGCTCATCTTTCAAGTTCTAACCTAAACCATAATTTCTCCAGAAAGTCTATCCTGACTCTCCCACTGCACAACCCCACAAACACTAGGTCTTCCAAACCTACTGTGCAACTTCCTGGAACAACACATTTGTGGTAACCTGTTCTAAGACCTTCCTTCCCATAAGACTATGAATCCTGTGAAGATCCTGTCTGTAATTCCACTTAGTAGCACCATGAATAGAACAATATAGGTTTTCAAATATTTGATAACTGACTTTAAAGACATAACTAAAAAAACCCAACCACCCTTTAAGTGCTATACTCAAGAAGCCTGTGACTCCCTTTAGCATGAGTTGGTAATTGTTGGTGTTTCTCTTTTTCTGTGTCTTCCCTAAGTTTCACCAACCAGAAAGGCCATACCATATAGAGTAAAAAAGTACCTACATTTTTTATTTCTAATAAAACTTTTGTGGAGGTGATAAGAGATCCCTTGGACTTTTTTTTTTTTTTTTTTTTTTTTGAGACCGAGTTTCACTCTTGTCACCCAGGTTGGACTGCAGTGGCCTGATGGCTCACTGCAACCTCTGTCTCCTGGGTTCAGTCAATTCTCCTGCCTCAGCCTCCCAAGTAGCTGGGATTATAGGCGCCCACCATACTAATTAGACACCCAGCTAATTTCTATATTTTTAGTAGAGATGCGGTTTTATCATGTTGGCCAGGTTGGTCTCAAACTCCTGAACTCAAGTGATCCACCCGCCTTGGCCGTTCAAAGTGCTGGGATTACAGGCATGAGCCACCATGCCCAGCCCTTGGTCTATCTTATTATAACCTTGGGAAACTTTACAGTGAAGGAAAAATGTTGATTTGCTTTCTCATCTTAGATTACAACTAATATATCAAGATCTCAATTTTTCTTTAACTCATTATCTTACAGTTACCTGTACTTGTTATTTACCATTGAATCACAGGATGAGAAAAAATTCCTGTAGATTTCCATCTCCAAGAGTTTAACTATATATACTACTTGCATTAAAAGTTAAATAATTTAAGGGCCAGGAGCAGTAATACCAACACTTTGGAAGGCTGAGGTGGTTGGATCACCTGAGCTCAGGAGTTTGAGACCAGTGTGGCCAACATGGCAAAACTCTGTCTCTACTAAAAATATAAAAATTACCTGGGCGTGGTGGCAGGTGCCAGATACTTGGGAGGCTGAGGCAGGAGAATAGCTTGAACCTGGGAGGCAGATGTTGCAGTGAGCCAAGATCATGCCACTGCACTCCACCCTGAGTGACAAGAGCAAAACTCCATCTCAAAAAAAAAAAAAAAAAAAGGCTGGGCACAGTGGCTCATGTCTTTAATCCTAGAACTTTGGGAGGCTGAGACAGGTGGATCATCTGAGATTGGAAGCGGAAGTTCCAGACCAGCCTGACCAACATGGTGAAAACCCATCTTTACTAAAAATACAAAATTAGCCAGGTGTGGTGACACATGCCTGTAATCCCAACTACTCCAGAGGCTGAGGCCGGAGAATCGCTTGAAGCTGGGAGGTGGAGGTTGCAGTGAGCAGAGACTGTGTGATTGCATTCCAGCCTGGGCAACACTCCATCTCAAAAAAATGTTAAATAAGAGATCAGTAGTCCTTATATCAAGCACTATATAAATACCTTCACCCAGAAGCATGTTTATACATTGTTTCCTACCCTTAAGCTAGTTTTCTACTGAATTTAATTAACTTAAACTAGTCTTCCCATCTCAATTGGCTCAGAAACGCTTGGTTTTCTTCCCACTAAGTATGTGTTGCTTTCATTCTGGTAAGTGGCATGTGAATTTTTTAAAACAGACCTTAAGTTGTCTGAAGGAACTTCACATAGTAAGAAGTAAAATCAAAAATAAAAGTGTATATACCCATAATACTCATATAATCAAAAGTTTATTGTGTATACAGCTTTATTTTTACAAATTTTCCTAAAGGGGTATACTTTTTCTCTGAGCTTCTGCACTAAGAGGTGATGACTCATTTTTCCCTTAAAGTTTATTTCTAAAAACTGAGTCCTGGCCGGGCGCAGTGGCTCACACCTGTAATCCCAGAACTTTGGGAGGCCGAGGCGGGTGGATCACGAGGTCAAGAAATCGAGACCATCCTGGTCAACATGGTGAAACCCCGTCTCTACTAGAAAAATACAAAAAATTAGCTGGGCATGGTGGTGCATGCCTGTAATCCCAGCTACTCAGGAGGCTGAGGCAGGAGAATTGCCTGAACCCAGGAGGTGGAGGTTGCGGTGAGCTGAGATCGCGCCATTGCACTCCAGCCTGGGTAACAAGAGCGAAACTCCGTCTCAAAAAAAATAAATAAATAAATAAATAACTGAGTCCTAGGCCCAGCTCAGTGGCTCACGCCTGTAATCCCAGCACTTTGGGAGGCTGAGGAGGGCGGATCACGAGGTTAGGGGTTCAAGACCAGCCTGACTAACGTGGTAAAACCCTGCCTCTACTAAAAATACAAAAATTAGCCAGGTGTGGTGGCATGTGCCTACAATCCCAACTATTCAGAAGGCTGAGGCAGGAGAATCATGTGAACCCGGGAGGCAGAGGTTGCAGTGAGCCACAACTGGACCACTGCACTCCAGCGTCAGTGACAGACTGAGGCTCCATCTCAAAAAAAAAAAAAAAAAACCTGAGTCCCGCCTGCTGGCTCAGCTCTTTCTCAGTCTGCCTTAGGGTTTCATCCACACTGGCGTTAACTCTGTTTTAAGGTAGGTAAAACTGATTTTTCCATGTATTTCTTTTATTTTTCCATCTTCTTTTATTCCCTACTATCATCTTCAATTAATTCTACGTCACTTTCTTACCTATCAGTTTTCTAATTCATTTCTCAAGTAAAATTTCTCCTTTCAACCAATCTTAAAAATCTTAAAAAAGTGCATTTTCCATTGCCCAATTTTGCTCTTTCTGCATAACTGGAATATTTCTATTTGCTATAGATCACACACAGAGCATTAATGTTAATGTGTTTTAATGTACTATCTTCCATCTGAAATAATTAAACATGAGAAAAATAGTACTTACACAACTTATCAGATTCAACGCCTTACCAGAAGGGAATTGGTTAGAAAAGGACTTCAGAGTCAGTAAGGGCCAGAAAAAACCTCAGGATGCAGGTGGGTCCTGAATCTACCAGCCAAGAAAGGCTTGAGGGTTAGGCTTCAATTTGGCTTGATAAGGAAGGAGGCAGTGCAAAAGGGAAAGCACAAGCTTTTAAAGTGGTCTCTGCTGTCAAAATCTACATCATGAACTCATTAAGGAATGAAGACACAAATGGCACAAAACCCATGACTAAATATACAGCAGACTGCTTGAGTGCTGAAAAAGTTTGAACAATTTGAACAACTGGAAAATGGATCAGCAAGAACCAAAACAAACATGGACAGCTTCATGAAATAGCCAGTTCTTAAAGAACAGACGGAACAGGAGTTGAGTTGAGAGGAGAATGAGTCAATTTCCAAGCACACAATGCATTTACTTAAGTCTAAAGATGTCAAATGTCAATGTAAACAAAAATAAGAGTGTCAGGTCAATTTATAGGAAAGCAAGGCAGGTTATGAAGAATTCTGAAAACATAAGAATTTAGATTTAACTCATTAAATGCTTATGAGCAGAAGAGTAGAAAAAATCGAATAGCTGATGTTGCAAAATGCTGAACAATGTAGAAAAGAATACAAAAAAATAATAAAAGTCTTTAATGTGCAAGAACTAAGTCATGCTTCTCAACCTGGGCTCACTCTCATTCATAGCAATTATTTTGGCAACAGACTAAAAGGCCACTAAGAAGGACCTCTGAGATTTAAATACCAGCCCTGCCACTGATTAGTTTTTTAGTGTATTTAAGTCCAGTTACTTTATTTCAGATGAGATTGGGCACATTCAGGTTAATATGGCCATAGACCAGTTATTTTATTTCTAAGCTTTAGTTTACTCTGTAAAATTGATGAGAAACCAGCTCACTGGACCACAGTGATAATTAAATGAGGTAACACAAGTAAAGGTCCAATAGAAAGTGTGGGATATAAGTGTTCAAGTAGTGTTAGAAGTTATTAAGGCTGGGCACAGTGGCTTGTAACTATAATCCCAGCACTTTGAGAGTCCAAGGCGGGTGGATCACCTGAGGTCAGGAATTTGAGACCAGCCTGGCCAACATGGCAAAACCCATGTCTACTAAAACTAGAAAAATTAGTCGGGTGTGGTGCCATGGGCCTATAATCCCAGCAACTCAGGAGACTGAGGCAGGAGAATCACTTGAAATGGGGAGGCAGAGGTTGCAATGAGCCGAGAACACACCGCTGTACTCCAGCCTGGAAGACAAAGCAAGACTCTGCCTCAAAAAAGAAAAAAAAAAGTTATTAAGGACAGGGATGGTGGCTCACACCTGTAATGCCAGCACTTTGGGAGGCCAAGGTGGGGGATTATGAGGTCAGGAGTTCAAGACCAGCCTGGCCAATATGGTGAAACCCCACCTCTACTAAAAATACAAAAATTAGCTGGGTGTGGTGGTGGGCATCTGTAATCACAGCTACTTGGGAGGCTGAGGTAGATAACTGCTTGAACCCGGGAGGCAGAGGTTGCAGTGAGCTGAGATCACACCACTGCACTCCACCCTGGGCAACAGAGTGAGACTCCGTCTCAAAAAATAGTAACTAAAAATTTTTAAATATCCAGGCATGGTGTTATGTGCCTATAGTCTCAGCTACTTGGGAGGCTGAGGCAGAAGGATTGCTTGAGCCTGACAGGCAGACGTTGCTATGACATATGAATGCACTACTATACTCCAACCTTGATGATAGAGCAGGACACTACCTCAGAAAAAAAAAAAATTAAGACAGTGGCAATAATGCAGATGTGCAGATGTCCAATTAAGGTTCAAATAAGAGCAGTAGACCAGAACACCAAATACGTATCCCTTCAACATAGAAATACTACTGTAATTGTCAAAAGAAACACTTCTACCTCTTTCAGATCTCAATAAGAAATATACTTAGGGAAAGTAAAGGACCATAACTACAGGTCCCAAACAAGAGTAAGTACCACAGCAGTTAAGAAGGAATCATGGGGTGAATGATTAGAGTTATGCATTTGTATAGGAAGCAGTAGGAAATACTATTACATGATGTGCAAGTTGCAAATGTATTTGCATAAAAAAAATGAGAAAATATCTTTAGTTTGTTAAACAGCTTCTCTAAATTGGTAAGAAAGACCAATCCCTCCTCACCCCCCAAAATGAGAAAACAGTGTTCACAAGAAGACAAATATCCAAACAGCCAGAAATATATAACACATAATTATGTGTGTGTGTGTGTGTGTGTGTGTGTATATATATATATATATATATGTGTGTATATATATATATATATATATATATATATATATATATATGTATGTATATATATATAGGCTCTCTCTCATTTATAAGAGATGTCCTTTGTTTTTTTTTTTTTTAAAGATGGCAAAGGGATGACCATGGGATAACACAGTGAGAAGCTGAGGGGAACCACTCTCACATCTAAGAAGGCAAGAACTATCAAAATTAAATACACAGCCTTTGGCCCATTTCCACATCTAGGAATCCATCCTACAGCTATACTTACATAGCACTATTTTTTTTAAGAGCAAAAATTACAAAGCACTAAATAAATAATGGAACATTAATAAAGTATAGCATAATACTGTGAAGATGACAGAAGGAAGCTGCTTTGTACATGAATATACAGTAACTTCTAAGATACACTTTAAGTGAAAAAAGTAGGTGCAGGATACCACACTATCACTTTGATGAGGAAAAAAATTTTTAAAGTTAGCAGATTTGTAGAATATCTCTGATATAAAATTAGGGCATATAAAATTAGTAAAAATGGCTGTCCTTGGTTAGATGAACCAATAACTGAGGTTCAAAAGAACATAACTGGAACTTTCTGCTGAGTGCCTTTATTTATTTATTTACTTATTTATTTTTGAGATGGAGTTTTGCTCTTGTAGCACAGGTTGGAATGCAGTGGTGCAACCTTGGCTCGCCACAACCTCCACCCCCATAGGTTCAAGCAATTCTCTTGCCTCAGCCTTCCAATAGCTGGGATTACTGGCATGTGCCACCATGCCCAGGTAATTTTGTATTTTTAGTAGAGACAGAGTTTTACCATGTTAGTCAGGCTGGTCTTGAACTCCTGACCTCAGGTGATTTGCCCACCTCAGTCTCCCAAAGTGCTGGAATTACAGGCGTGAGCCACCGCACCCAGCCCTGGACACCTGTTTTTACAAGATGGAGTCTTGCTATGTTGCCCAGGCTGAACTTGAACTCCTGTATTTAAGCAATCCTTCTGCTTCAGCCTTCCAAGTAGCTAAGACTACAGGTACATGCCACCACACCCAGTTCTGAATGCCTATCTTGAAAATGTTACTGATGTAAAAAAAATTCTAAAAAGATAAACGAGAATAAAATGAAACAAGATGTTCGCAGTTACCTAGACTATCTATGTTGTGGAATGACAGGTGGCTTGTGCATTTTTATCCGTTTCTGTAATATATTGAGCTTATTTTCATAATAAAATATTTTAAAGAAGATAAGAGTATAAAGGAGGAAATTCCTGAAAAGAATACAAAAAAGATCTAGAGGATAGGATGAATATGGAATATTTATGCTATAATAGGCAAGGCTAAATAAAGCAGACTGTTACTTACTTACAATGAGATCTACAACCGTGCCTTCCACAGTCTGAACTAATGCTTGCAGAACTGTGAAAGACTAGGCTGGTGACTAAACTCTCAGGGCATTTTTGATGCTGCACAAAGCAGTCTAAACTTCAGTTCACAGGCCTTTGACATTAGAGCTGAAAAGGATGAAAATACTATTAAGATTAAACTGATACATCAGAATGGGGCCATTCTAGGAAGAAGAGTAGCCTCCTTCTGGTTGACAGGCATATCTTATGTGGCTCTGGTAGTGTCTGAAAGGTCTGGAAGAGCCACAAAGTCCAGCAGCTATGCATTTTCAAAGCCAACCACCCATATGAAGACAACATGGTTTCCTTCAGACAGGTACTTTCAGTGTATTTTCCTGTGTTGTTGCCTGACTAGGCTTACTGCTTTCATGTACCTAACTCTTCTGGTCTCCAGACACTAAGTTTTTGACTGCTAACAGTACCTGAATTAAGTCACCAGACCAGATACAAGTCAAAGGGTCTGTATCTGAAACCCGCCTGGGGAACACGGTGAAAACCCGTCTGTACCAAAAAAAAAAAAAAAAATTAGCCAGCTGTGGTGGCAAGTGCCTGTAGTCCCAGCTACTAGGATGGCTGAGATGGGAAGACTGATTGAGCCTGGGAGATTGAGGCTACAGTGTGCTGAGCCTCACAATTTTGCAAGCAGTAGTTCAGATTATGGAAGGCACGGTTGTAAATCTCATTGTTAGGACTAGAAGGATGATGGTAAATCTGGAATCGTACAGCAGGGGAACACAAGATAAAGGGTACCTTCTAGGAATGTAGAGACTCAAGTGCCAGAATGACCAGATTTGAGTCCTGGCTTCCCCACTTACTAGGTCCATAACCTGGCACTAATGAGTTATTTAATCTCTGTCTCATTTTTCCCCATCTATAAAACTGTGATTTAAGGGTACCCACCTCATAGTTGTTTAGGGTTCAGTGAATAAATATTTGTAAAGCATTAGCATAGTGCCTGGCAGAGAATTCATTTAAAATTTATTGCATGCCTACCATGAGCTCAGTTCTAATAAAAATTAAAATTCAAAAAAATAAATAAATAAAAAACAAAAAAGAATTAAAATTCAGACTTTACATTTGATAGGTACTGACTGCAAAGGAAAAAAGAGCAATCAAAGTTGAAAGTACAGTGGAGATTTAGAAATTGTCTACAGAGGGCCGGGTGCGGTGGCTCAAACCTGTAATCCCAGCACTTTGGGAGGCCGAGGCGGGTGGATCACGAGGTCGACAGATCGAGACCATCCTGGTCAACATGGTGAAACCCCGTCTCTACTAAAAATACAAAAAATTAGCTGGGCATGGTGGCACGTGCCTGTAATCCCAGCTACTGAGGAGGCTGAGGCAAGAGAATTGCCTGAACCCAGGAGGTGGAGGTTGTGGTGAGCCAAGATTGCGCCATTGCACTCCAGCCTGGGTAACAAGAGCGAAACTCTGTCTCAAAAAAAAAAAAAAAAGAAAGAAAGAAATTGTCTACAGAAAGGTAATTAAAATCCTGACAATAGATCAATTATTCAAGAGAGAAAATTTAGATAAAAATCAAAGAGCAGATGACTAAGTCTCAAAAACAACAACAACAAAAAAAAACACCTCTCTGGATGTGGGAAGACAGGAAGATGAGAAGTCAGATAAATCATGACTAGAATAGTGTTATCACTTGAGGACCAGGCACAGTAGCACACATCTGTAATCCCAACACTCAGGGAGGCCAAGGAGGGTGAATCACTTGAGGTCAGGAGTTTGAGCCTGGCCAACATGATGAAACCCTGTCTCTACTGAAAATACAAAAATTAGCCAGGTGTGGTGGCAGGTGCCTGTAATCCCAGCTACTGGGAACTCTAAGGCATGAGAGTTGCTTCAACCCTAGAGGCGGAAAGTGAGCCAAGATCAAACCACTGCACTCCAGCCTGGACGATGAAGCAAGACTGTCTTCAAAAAAAAAAAAAAAAAATAGTGATATCACTTCAGAAACTTCCAGTAACAATAAATTCATTGCACACTGGTAAATTTTTAGGTTTTTTTGGAGTTGTTTTGTTTTGTTTTGAGACCGAGTTTCACTCTGTCACCCAGCCTGGAGTGCAGTGGCATGATTTCAGCTCACTGCAACCTCCACCTCCCAGGCTCAAGCAATTCTCCTGTCTCAGCCTCCTGAGTAGCTGGGACTACAGGTACCCGCCACCACACCCAGGTAATTTTTGTATTTTTAGTAGAGATGGGGTTTCACCATATTGGCCAGGCTGGTCTTGAACTCCTGATCTTGTGATCTGCCCATCTCGGCCTCCCAAAGTGCTGAGATTACAGGTGTGAGCCACTGTGCCTGGCTATATTTTTAGTTTTTAAAGCACTCATCAACTCACTAGAACCAATAATGGCCCCATGAGGCAGAGAAATCATCTCCATTTTACAACTGAAAAAAGTTTAGATATTAAAATATTGCCTAGGATCACACAGCTCATAAGTTATAAAATAGAACATCAAAACCACTATTTTATACATATCATATTCTCCTGTAAAAATTCTGTAAGAATCAGGATAATCCTAGCTTCATTCAATGGAGCACCTATTATGCCCAATCCCATTTTTAAAAAATAAAAACCAGCCAGGCATGGTGGCTCACGCCTGTAAAATCCAAGCACTTTGGAGGCCAAGGCGGACGGATCACCTGAGGTCAAGAGTTCAAGACCAACCTGACCAACATGGTGAAACCCTGTCTTGAAAATATAAAAAATTTAAAAAATTAAAAAATAAAAACCAAAGGACAAAATAAAGACATCTGGTTTTTTGTTTTGTTTTTTGAAACAGAGTCTTGCTGGACCAGGCTGGAGTGCAGTGGCACAATCTCAGCTCATTGCAGCCTCAACCAATCCTCCCACCTCAGCCTCCCTAGTAGCTGGCTGGGACTACACTTACCACTACAGCTAGCTAATTTTTTTTTTTTTTTTTTTTTTTTTTTACAGACGGGGTTTCACCATGTTCCCCAGGCTGGTCTCAAACTCTTGTGGTTCAAGCAATTCTCCCACCTTGCCTCCCAAAATGCCGGGAATACAGGTATGAGCCACTGCGCCTGGACAAAATTTGTTAATCGGTAAGTCAGAAATAAGCATAGACAGAAAAAATACATGACATTTTCCCTTTTGCACTACAAATATATTTGCTTTACTGATTTTTAAAAAAAACCTTTGCTCATTTCCCCTAAAAAATATCTGAGCATTTACTATAAGTTAGGTACAGCTACAATGTTAATGTGAAGACTCACATCATTATTGTACCTCATAAATGTGCAGAAATATTACGTGTCAATGAAAAACAAAACTTAAAAAAGAAAGATTCTCTTCTCAGAGAGCTTAGAAGAGAGACACAGGTAAATACGCAATTTTGATATGTGATAGATACTACAATGAGTACATGCACAGGAGCAGCGATCCAATCAGGGGAGAGGCAGGTATTATGTCGGGAAAAAGATGACTCGAAGATACAGGTGAATTAGGTAGCACAAATGCAGGGAACTGGGAAAGTGTACCAGGCAATGTGTGTACAAACAGGCTTAAGAGCAATCAACATAGGGAAACATCACACACCTCGGCCTGTCCAGGGGATGGGGGGAAGGGGAGGGAGAGCATTATGACAAATACCTAATGCATGAGGGGCTTAAAACCTAGATGACGGGTTGATAGGTGCAGCAAACCACCATGGCACATGTATACCTATGTAACAAACCTGCACGTTCTGCACTTGTATCCCAGAACTTAAAATTTAAAAATAAAAGGAGTAATCAGTAATGCTTACACCATATTTACATAATATCCAATCAATTTTAATTATGTTACCTTTTATTATTTTACAATGTATTTCAAAAAATGCTGTTACAGTTGCCTTAACTGCTCTGTATGATCTGGAATAAAAGAATACACTTCGAACACACAAATATCAAGCTGTAATACCTACTTGTCCTGAACCATTACTACCAAAGGGATGTCGTTTTTAAATAAGCAGATGTGTGGCAATGCAAAATAAAACACAAATTTGTTAGAACAGTAATCTTTGCTTTAATGGCTATAGAAAGAAGGTGGTTTTATTTTCTTTTTTCAACACATCTGGTTCTGGCAGCAAGTTATATTATGCATTTAGAGCAACAGGTGCCCTCAATGTTTTGGTTTCTTGTTTTTGTTTTTCAGTTTGTGCATGTCACTTGAATCAGAAACCAGACACATGAAAAAAATATCATCCTCAATACCCCCTATAACTCTCCCTTCAGAAGGTCACAATATTAGTGAACTCAAGACTCTCACTGGTGATGGTATTTTACAATGAAAACAAGAAAACCCTTTGGGGTCCAATTTTCACATTGCATTCTCCTAATAGTAAAATAGCAATTCTCCATGTTGATGAAAAGGAATTTCAATTTCTTCCCGCTTTCAGTCATATCAACATTAAAATGTATCTGGATTTAATTTCCAAAAAGAAAACTTTAGTTACCAAATATTTCAGAAATTTAATAAAGCATTACATACATGTAAATTAGCACTTATCTACCAAAAAAAAGTGTATGTATATGTATTTATTTATCTTACCTTCACTGAAGTTCTTTTTTTCTGGCTGGACATGAGAAACAGGATTAAGTGATCAATGCTGGTTTTATTTCTTCTTAAGCAATAATTTGGGTCTGTATCATTCAATGCAACTGCAGCACTTTCAAAATAAATTCACAAAAGGCAATACAAAGAAACACCTACTGAATAGGCTTCTGTCAAGCAATTCACGTCTTACAGTTAGACTCTAAAGTGGCGTTATGTTATTATAGGCATTTGATTTTTGTTGTTTTTTTTTTCCGTCTGTCAGTTCTTTACTACCATTATTTTTTTCTATCAGGAGATAACATATAATCACAAAGTAAGGCCTAGAGACCATTTACAGTTGTTTGCAATATCATGGTTGGACTTAACTCTCAAGAGCTGATATAAACCAAAGTGAAAAGAAGTCAGCTAGAACCACATTTAGTCACATTCAAATAGTCTCCAAAAACACTTTGCTAACATACATGTTTCCTTCTTCTTGACTGATTCTGTGTTAATTTTATTAAAATTATAATGAATAAGGCTGCAAAATCTTTGTAGAGTTGTTTTTCTAGGGGACTACCATGTTCAAATGAATGTTTTTAATTTGCAAAATGTCATTAGTAATGTCCTTTCTATAAATATGGTTGGCAAAATAAAAAGGCACAAAAGAGGGTAACAAGAAATGTTTTCAGCTTTCAATGAGGAGTACCAAAGCATGTAACTTTCATGAAGAAAAGCAGAGTAAAATATTCAGTAATTCATGCACAACTTGAGCTACAAGAAAACTTTTCTTCAGGTAGGTCCTGAGGCTTGAGGAGAAAATGAGTTTTCCTAATCACGTGCTTCATGTAAAATAAAATGTAAAGCTGCACACACACGTTTGGTTTCAACAGTGGACCCATGGTTTTTAAAATATGAGGCAATTAAATGAAGGAAAACAAAACCAAAATACTTTCATAAACAAAGCAACTCCATCCATAGCCACTGTCCTTTTTACCACTCAGTGGGGTAAAATGTCCAATGAAATGTAAAATGCAGCATACGCGATCATGTAATCTAAAAACCTTCCATGATAACTTGTTGCAAATTGCACTTGACAGTTCACCACAACAATGGAAAACTGGCCCCTTGTTGGTTCACACAGTCCTTGAGCCCCAAACTGAAGTCACCAATAAAATGATCTGGATAAAAAGTTTGCAGCTGTGCTCAGCCAGCTAGCTCCACCCTCTGGGTGTGAGCCCACCCGGGACACCGCTTTGTCCTGTTCCTTTGTGGGACTCTCATCCTCAGGCAGGTAGTCAGGTAGCTCTGTGTTCTGTTCTACTTCCACAGGAGTATCTTGGAATGGGACAAGCATCTGATACAGAAAATACATTAAGAGTCATTATAAAATCAACTTTACTCCCTACTCTAATTACCGTGGCTATTCTCAGGGTAACTCTTACGTGACAGTAGGCCCAACTGCTTAGCACTGTGTAAGTACAGAAAGGAGTAAGCAGAGTACATGAGAACTCAGAAGTTAATCTGCTGAAATTCTAGGAGTAAATGAGCAACCTCTGTCTGAGTAATCATGACTAAAGCAAGCATCTAGCCACTGCAGGCCACTGGAGAGCCATGGAACTCCCAACTATGAGCTGGAAACCCAAATGAGCTCAAGGAATAGATTTGTTTCTCCCATCACAAAGCTAGTGAAAAGAGTAGCAACAGACAAGGATTTTCACCCTATTTACTTGCCAAGTAGTTATACCTTGATTTTTTGGATTGTCAAGATTAGTTAAGGTTAGGAAGAAAGTATTTAAAGATAAATGCAAGGAAGCCACATATCCTTTATTTCCATATAAAATCAGCAAGAGCAGACTCTGATATCCACAAAAGATCTATTTCTAAAACAGTTAACTATTAACCAAGAAACAACACATCCTTACATACTTGGCACTATTTATTTAGAAATACTGGCAAACTGCTAGCCATAAAAAATAATCGAGAGCAAATTCGATATAAAGAAAACTAAATATAACTTTTACCTCTTCTCCACTTTCACTTTTCACAACTTGCTGAGCTTTCATAACCTTGGTTGATGCTATCGCTGATGCCAAAGCCTAAGCCAGGATAAAAAGGAGTAATTTTGAAATTGATTTGTTTACCTATAATCTCAAACATATTCAGCCATTTCAAATACTTACCTCAGCTTTCAAATCCGAACGGATTCGCACCACACATCTTTGAACAGCCATTTGAAAAGTAAAGCTAATAACACCTTTAATTTTTAACAAAGCCTCTTCACATAGATTTCTCCGAGACTGAAAAAATAAAAGCAAACCGTTACAAAAACAGGTAAATAGGTAATAAATCAGCTAAAACCACACTATATTTTGGGGAGGCGGTGAAGAGAGCAAACGAACTATTTCAGTTTTAACATCTTACATCAGGGCACAGAGTGGAGGGTGCTTAGTCAATTTTTTTTTTTTTTTTAAAGTTTACAAATCAACAGAATAGCAATTCCTGCTGAATTTTTAAAGCTTTAATAATAGTATGGAGTTTTAATAATTTTTATCAGAAAGAAGTTAGCCAATGTTAAATTACATCTTAAATAAAACAGAACACATTAGCTGGGCATGGTGGCACGTGCTTGCAGTCCCAGCTACTCAGGAGGCTGAGGCAGGAGAATCACTTAAACCTGGGAGGCAGAGGTTGCAAGTGAGCCTAGATTGTGCCATTGCACTCCAAGCTGGGCAACAAAGTGAGACTGTCTCAAAACAAAACAAATAGAACACAATGCAGGGGAAAAAAGGCCAAAAAGCAGAAAAGCAGAGGTTTTTCTAACTCAAGGGAAGGGAAAACTATAGTCCACCAGCTGTTTTTGTAAATAAAGTTTTATTGGAACACAAGCACACCCATTTGGTTACATATTATCTGAGACTAGTTCCATACTAAGGCAGAATTAGTAGTTATGACAGAGACCACTGTGGTCTGCAAAGCCAAAAATATTTACTTTCTGGTCCTATAAAGAAAAGGCTTATGACCCCTGCTCTAGCCTAAAAATCTCCAGGGATAAATTCTAACAGACTGAAGTTAGAATTAGTGAGCATTCAGTGTTTAAGTCACTATTCCCTGAATTACCTGGTATTATAAATATCACTGCATCATTCATTTACGGCATTCTCATGGTTACTATTGCATTCTCAAGGGTTAGACATACCCTCTGTGGGGTTCTCATTTTCCTGATACTCTTCAAAACACAACATGTACCCTTTAATGCTTTAATGCTTCAATGCAGGGTCTACATTATCCTAGTCTTCCACTTATCACACTGATTATTCCAGCTATGTCTCACCTTAACTCCAAAGTCCAGTGCCTAAACTGACTGACTTTCTGCTTCACCCCTCAGGAGACTATTCTCTTCACTTTAGCCATCACAAACATCACTAACTCCAATACGACTTTCTTACTTGTATTTGTCTGTCAGACATATCCAGTTGACCATCAAGGGTCATCTCAATACAAGATCCAAAGTGAAAATGGAAAAAGTAATTGCATTTTTCTCCTCATAGCTCGCTCCACCTTTGGCCCACACACCAAATCACGCTCTCTACATCTTCTATATTAAGACCAGATTTTGATTTATATTTCTGAGGGGTCGATCTATAATTGACCCCTGGCTCAAGTCTCTAGATTATATCCAGTTTTCAAGCTTAGTTCCACACCCTTTAAAACAACTGCTCACACCGCTGCTCATCGCCCTGCTCCTGCATTTCAACACTGTTCAGGGGAAGACCTGGGATACCTCAGTCTGTGGCACAGCACAAGCCCCTGGTGGCTCATCTAATGCACTGCATCTGAACTCTTCTCTGCAGGAGTCTGCATTTGGTGAAGCCCCCTTAGAGGATTGGTGCCAAATAGCTCCATGTTTATCTCTTCCACCTATTCAACACCAGGTAAACTTCAAAGTGACACAAAGGTCACGAAATAAATTTAAGAATTAGAATATTAATCTGATCCCTTATTTTAAATGTGGGGAAAGTGAAAAGTTGAAAAACAACTTGCCTAATTTGCCAGAGGTACAGTCTGGTACTAAATGCCAACCACATGTGACAGTGAGAAATGAGATTCATAAGTCCAATTTAACTTTATTTCAACATAAATTAACACGCTTTTTTAGCAGGCTTATTGTCTGCCTCCTCCAACTATGCTGGCTCCGAGAGCAAAAAGTTGTACTTGTTTCGGTCATCGCTGTATCCCTAGTATCTAAAATAATGCCTAACATCAGGTGCTCCTTTTTATTGTAAAAATTAGTACATTCTATATCATGTGAACTTTTAGACTGGGAAATAAAGTTCCAAAATCATCAGATTGATTGGTATTAAGTCTAAAAATTTAGGATGAACTAACATCCTTACAAACATTCAGAAACAAGCATTTCATTCCATTTATTCCAGTCTTCTTATAGCACCGAAGACCTTTAATTTTTTATTAAGTCTTGTATTTTCTTATTAAGAATACCCTTGCTAACAAAAATAAATTAATTAATTTAAAAAAAAAAGAATACCCTTGCTACTATCACACTGGTGAATAAGTTTTAAAAAAACAAAAGACGCCGGGTGCAGTGGCTCAAGCCTGTAATCCCAGCACTTTGGGAGGCTGAGGCAGGTGGATCACGAGGTCAGGAGATCGAGACCATCCTGGTCAACATGGTGAAACCCCGTCTCTACTAAAAATACAAAACATTAGCTGGGTGTGGTGGCCCGTGCCTGTAATCCCAGCTACTCAGGAGGCTGAGGCAGGAGAATTGCCTGAACCCAGGAGGCGGAAGTTGCGGTGAGCCGAGATGGCGCCATTGCACTCCAGCCTGGGTAACAAGAGCGAAACTCCGTCTCAAAAAAAAAAAAAAGACAAAAAATATCCCTGCACTCTTCCTAGTTTTTTGTTTTGTTTGGGAGAATAAAACTACTTTTCCTCTTTCAAGAAGTGACTAATTTCCATATATTTAATAATGTCACTGGATTTTTAAAATATTTTTAAGAAATTTCAGATCATTCTCCTGAGTTTTCTATATTTACAGCTATATCAATAGCAAATTATCAAATTATTGACTTATTGATATTATGCTGGAATATTTCATTATGTTAATTGATATTTACAGCTCCAGGATAAAACTAGATTGTTTAGATTATTTCTAGGAAATTATAATATTGTGGTTAAAAGTTCAATTCTTGGCCAGACACAATGGCTCATGTTTGTAATCCTAGCACTTTGGGAGGCTGTGGAAGGTGGATCACCTGAGGTCAAGAGTTGGAGACCAGTATGGCCAACATGGCAAAAACCCATCTTTACTAAAAACACAAAAAATTAGCTGGGCGTGGTGGCAGGTGCCTGTAGTTCCAGCTACTTGAGAGGATGAGGCAGGTGAATCACTGAACGAGGGCAGAGAGGGAAGGGTGGGTGCAGAGGTTGCAATGAGCCGAGATCATGCCACTTCACTCTAGCCTGGGCAAAAGAACGAAACTCTATCTCAAAAACATACAAAAAAAAGTTCAATTCAGGAGTCACACTACCTAGTCCAAATATTGACTAAGCTAAAGTTACATAAGTAGAGGAAACAGTGAGTTACTTGACCATTCTAAACTCAACTTCCCTTTCTATTATAATCCTAACACTTTGAGAAGCTGAGGCAGGTGGATCACTTGAGGTCAAGAGTTCGAAATCAGACTGGCCACACGGTGAAACTCCATCTCTACTAAAAATAAAAAAAAATTAGTCGGACATTGTGGTGGATGTCTGTAATCCCAGCTGCTGGAAGGCTGAGGCAGGAGAATTGCTCGAACCTGGGAGGCGGAGGTTGCAGTGAGTTGAGATTATGTCACTGCACTCTAGCCTGGGCAACAGAGTGAGACTCTGTCTCCAAAAAAAAAAAGATAATGATATACATCTCTCTGTGCTGGTTGTCAGAAATGAATGAGAGAATCGATGAAATAAACTTATCACTAGTGCCAGGCTATGTCACCAAAAAATGGTAACATTATAGTACATATAGTACTAACTTGCTAATATTTCATTTTGAACTTTGGCAATCATGTTTTTACTATATATTGGCCTATATATTTGTTTGGTTTCTGCTGTTCCTTTTGAGAGTCTATGTTGACTAGGCTAGTCTTAAACTCTTGGGCTCCAGCAATCTGCCCACCTCAGCCTCTCATACAGTTGAGATTACAGGCATGTGCCATCACACCTGGCTAGCCTATATTTTTGTGTGTGCTTTGCTGGGTTTTATTATTTGATTTGTGCTAGCTTTAAAAAGAAACTGTATTATTCTTATTCATTAAAATTAAACTCATGGTATTGGAGATTTTTATATATCTTAAGATCTTCCGCTGGGCGCAGTGGCTCAAGCCTGTAATCCCAGCACTTTGGGAGGCCGAGGCGGGTGGATCACGAGGTCGAGAGATCGAGACCATCCTGGTCAACATGGTGAAACCCCGTCTCTACTAAAAGTGCAAAAAATTAGCTGGGCATGGTGGCACGTGCCTGTAATCCCAGCTACTCAGGAGGCTGAGGCAGGAGAATTGCCTGAGCCCAGGAGGCGGAGGTTGCGGTGAGCCGAGATCGCGCCATTGCACTCCAGCCTGGGTAACAAGGGCGAAACTCCGTCTCAAAAAAAAAAAAAAAAAAAAAGATCTTCCATTGAATCCATTTACCTTTATCAGAACTTACTTTCTAGAAACTGTCTTGTAACTCCACTTTCAATAAGATAGCTGTAAACTGATGTGGCTCTGACAATATGCATATGGAAGGCTTTTTCTCAAGCTTATTTACTATACCCCAAATCCTGAGCCTAAGCACCTAAACACAACTAGAAAAAGCTGTTAATAATCTAGTGTAACCTATCTGGCACATAGCTAAAGAAGTAAGTGGTAATCTACCAACTGCTAAATATGTAAAGTTTACATATTTACCAACCCTAAATATGTAAAGTTACATAACTTATCTCTGCACAAGTTAACTTCAGGGGAACTTCCAATTGCAGTACAGATGAATTAACAGGGACCAGATTTATCCTCTAGAATTAAACAACTAAAGATAAAGATAAAATAAAATTTTAAGGCTAGGCACAGTGGCTCACGCCTGTAATCCCAGCACTTTGGGTAGCCAAGGAGGGTGGATTACCTGAGGTCAGGAGTTCGAGACCAGCCTGGCCAACATGGCAAAACCCTATCTCTTTTAAATTAAAAAAAAAAAAAAAAAATGACTGGGCATGGTGGCGGGGACCTGTAATCCCAGTTACTTGGGAGGCTGAGGCAGGAGAATCTCTTGAACCCAGGAGGCAGAGGTAGCAGTGAGCCAAGACCACACCATTGCACTCCAGCCTGGGTAACAAGAGAAACTCCATTAAAAAAAAAAAAAAAAAAATTAAGGCCAGGTGTGGTGGCTCATGCCTGTAGGTCCAGCACTTTAGGAGGCTGAGGCGGGCAAATCACCTGAGTTCAGGGGTTTGAGACCAACCTGACCAACATGGAGAAATCACGTCTCTACTAAAAATACAAAATCAGCTGGGTGTGGTGGTGGATGCCTATAATCCCACCCAGCTACTCAGTAGGCTGAAGCAGGAGAATCCCTTGAATCCAGGAGGTAAAGATTGCAGTGAGTCAAGATCGTGCCCCATTGCACTTCAGCCCTGGCCACAAGAGCAAAACTCTGTCTCACAATTTAAAAAATTAAAAACCAATGATTTCCAGTCACTGGAAAACACGCTTCTATCTGGGCCTTAAGTTTTATTTATGGAACAATTTTTAGTTACAAATTCAATTTCTTTAGTAGATATAAAACTAGGCTGGGCACAGTTGCTCATGCCTGTAATTCCTGAACTTTGGGAGGCCAAGGCAGGTGGATCACCTGAAGTCAGGAGTTCGAAACCAGCCTGACCAACATGAAGAAACCCCATCTCTACTAAAAATACGGAAGTAGCCAGGCGTGGCGGGGTATGCCTGTAATCCCAGGTACTCGGGAGACTGAGGCAGGAGAATCCCTCGAACCCGGGAGGTGGAGGTTACGCTGAGCCAAGATCATGCCATTGTGCTCCAGTCTGGACAACAAGAGCGAAACTTGGTCTCAAAAAAAAAAAAAAAATACTAATCAGGTCATCTGTTTCTTCTTGAATGAGCTTTGGTAATCTGTCTTTCAAGAAATTTTCCTGTTTCATCTACATTATCAAATTTATTGGTATAAAGGCATTTAAAATATTCACTTATCTTTTTTTTTTTTTTTTTTTTTTTGAGACAGAGTTTTGCTCTTGTTACCCAGGCTGGAGTGCAGTGGTATGATCTCTTCTCACTGCACCTCCTGGGTTCAAGCAATTCTCCTGCCTCAGCCTCCCACATAGCTGAGATTACGGGCCCATGCCATCACACCTGGCTAATTTTTTTATTTTAGTAGAGACAGGGTTTCACCATGTTGGCCATGCTGGTCTCAAACTCCTGACCTCAAGTGATCCACCCACCTCAGCCTCCCAAAGTGCTGGCATTACAGGCGTGAACCCCAGTGCCTGGCTTATCCTTTTAATGTCTGTAGGATCTATAGCAGTATCCTCCTTCATTTCTGATATGGATAATTTATGACTTTTTTTTATTCTTGATCCATTTGACTAGAGGCTTATCAATTTTAAAAATCATGTCAAACACCAGCTTTTGATTTCATTGGGTTTTCTCTATTGTTTTTCATTTCTCTAACATTTGTTTCTTTTCTTCTGCTTGTTGTGACTTTAATTTGCTCTTCTTTTTCTAGTTTTTTTTTTTTTTGAAACAGGGTTTTTGTTGCCTAGGCTGGAGAATATAGTAACACAATCACAGATAACCTTGGATTCTTGGGCTCCAGCAATCCCACTTCAGCTGCTTCTATTTTCTTAAGGTAGAAGCTTCTGTCACTGACTTGATATCCTTTCTTTTTTGTAAATAAACAGTTATAGACATCTGATGCTAATGAATTTCCACTTTAAACACTGTTTAACTACTTCCAACAAATTTCAACTACACTTTCATTTATATTTCACTTTCATTTTTATTACACTTTCACTTTATTCAGTTCATTTTCATTTGTATTCAGTTCAAAATGCTAATTCTCTTTTATTTGTTGACTCACAGATTAGAGATGTACTATTTAAAAAAAGAGAAAAAAAAAAGAGACGTGCTATTTAGCTGGGTGCAGTGGTTCATGCCTGTAATCTCAGCACTTTGCAGGGTTGAGGCAGGAGGACTGCTTGACACCAGGCGTTCAAGATCTGGCAACATAGCAAGATTCCATCTCTGTAAAAAATTTAAAAATTAGCCAGGTATGGTGGCACATGTCTGTAGTTCCACCTACTCAGGAGGCTGAGGCAGAAAGATTACTTGAGCCCGGGAGTTCATGGCTGCATAGACTATGACTGAGCCACAGAACAAGACCCTGTCCCTGAAAAAAGAAAAGAAAAAAAAGGAAATAAATGTGTCACTTAGTTTTCCATATTTGGAGGGAATTTTTCAGATATCTTTCTGTTACTGATTTCTAATTTGCTTCACTGTGCTCAAAGAACATGGTTTGGGCTGGGCAAGGTGGCTCAGGCCTGTAATCCCAGCACTTTGGGTGTAGGGAGTGGGTGGATCACCTGAGGTTAGGAGTTAAAGACCAGCCTGGTCTCTACTAAAAAATACGAAAAGTTAGCTGGGTGTGGTAGCAGGAACCTGTAATCCCAGCAATTCACGAGGCTGAGGCAAGAGAATTGCTTGAACCCAGGAGATAGAAGTTTCAGTGAGCTGAGATCACACCACCGTGCTCCAGTTCAGGCCACAGAGCAAGACTCTGTCTCAACAACAACAAAAAAAGATAATACAACATGCTTTGTATTATTTTAATCCTTTTAAACTTCATAATACTTGTTTTATGTCCACAGTATTGTCTATCTTAGTAAATGTTCCATGCGCACATGAAAAGAATGATCATCCTGTTGTTGGGTAGAGTGTTCTACAAATATCAATTAGGGCTGGGCACAGTGGCTCATGCCTGTAATCACTTTGGGAGGCCAGGGCAGGTCAGGAGTTGAGACCAGCCTGGCCAACATGGTGAAACCCCATCTCTACTAAAAACCCAAAAATTAGCTGGGTGTTGTGGTGGTGCACGCGTATAATCCCAGCTACTCAGGAGGCTGAGATAGGAGAGTTGCTTGAACCTAGGAGGTAAAGTTTGCAGTTAGCCAAGACTGTGCCACTGCACTCCAGCCCTGGGCAACAGAGTGAGACTCTATTTCAAAAACAAAACAAAACAAAACAAACAAAAAAATACACACACACACACACACACACACACACACACAATATGTATTATATATATTTAATATGTATGACATATATATTTTATATATCATGTTAGTTTAAATTGGTTCATAGTATTATTTGAGTCTTCTATATTCTTACTGATTTTCTGTATGCTTCCTGTACTGAGAGCGTTGTGTTAAAATCTGTAACTGTGGATTTGTCTATTTCTCCCCATTTCTGTCAGTTTTGCTTCAAATATTTTGATGCCCTAGGGGCATAAATATTTTAAATTCTTACATCCTATGTTTAACTGACCTCGTTAGCAAAAAATGACTCTTTATATCAGTAAAATACTGATATTAGGATTTATTCTTAAAGACTGTTAGCAAGTGACACTGAAGAAACTTTAGTAAACACGATTTCTCTTTCCCATCTAACAAATCTTACCGTATCATCAAGGCCATCTATATGCAAAACCACTGTTTTGGCACGTTTGTTTGTAGTTCCCAGAAAAAACTGAGCTTTCCTTCGACGTGAATTCATTTCATTGAAACTATCACCATCTGCCATACTGGAAGACTGAAGAATGTCGTAGATTTCAGAGGCCAAAAGTTTTGTTTCTCCTGGAGTTGTAGTTCTTGAAAAGAAACACATACAAATTAGCCTACTGATTAATTTTGTTTCTCAACTATAAGGAGCCTTGTTTCTTTCACTGTAATTCCTTGTTCAATTTAAAAGCAATAGCAGTGAATCCTAGAATAACCAATAATATAGAAAAAGCAACTTATCTATAACAATCTTCTAATTTCATTTTAAACTTTTGGCTCATTAAGATTCAATATCCATCACTATAGGCGTATAAAAACACATTTGGCTGGGCAAGGTGGCTCATGCCACCAGCACTTTGGGAAGCCGAGGCAGGTGGATCACTCGAGGTCAGGAGTTCATGATCAGCCTTGGCAACATGGCGAAACCCCGTCTCTACTAAAATATAAAACTTAGCTGGGCATGGTGGCACATGCCTGTAATCCCAACTACTCGGGTGGCTGAGGCAGGAGAAATCCTCGGACCCAGGAAGCAGAGGTTGCTGTGAGCCGAGATCACGCCACTGCACTCCATCTCACGAACAAACAAACAAACAAAAACCACACATTTAGTCAAAATAATTACATACAAAATCAACTAACAAGATCAGGTTGTAACATGTTCCTGGATTATCACTAACATTCAACTCTCAATTTGAAAGTACCTTGACTTTTTTTTTTTTTTTTTTTTTTTTTTTTGAGACGGAGTTTCGCTCTTGTTACCCAGGCTGGAGTGCAATGGCGCGATCTCGGCTCACCGCAACCTCCGCCTCCTGGGTTCAGGCAATTCTCCTGCCTCAGCCTCCTGAGTAGCTGGGATTACAGGCACGCACCACCACGCCCAGCTAGTTTTTTGTATTTTTAGCAGAGACGGGGTTTCACCGTGTTGACCAGGTTGGTCTCGATCTCTCGACCTCGTGATCCACCCGCCTCGGCCTCCCTAAGTGCTGGGATTACAGGCTTGAGCCACTGCGCCCGGCCAGTACCTTGACTTTTAAGAAAATACAACAGGCCGGGCGCGGTGGCTCACGCCTGTAATCCCAGCACTTTGGGAGGCCGAGGCGGGTGGATCACGAGGTCGAGAGATCGAGATCATCCTGGTCAACACGGTGAAACCCCGTCTCTACTAAAAATACAAAAAACTAGCTGGGTGTGGTGGCGCGTGCCTGTAATCCCAGCTACTCAGGAGGCTGAGGCAGGAGAATTGCCTGATCCCAGGAGGCGGAGGTTGCGGTGAGCCGAGATCGCGCCATTGCACTCCAGCCTGGGTAACAAGAGCGAAACTCCGTCTCAAAAAAAAAAAAAAAAAAAAAAAAGAAAATACAACATACAAAAATTCAAAAGGAGAAACCAAATTGGAATAGAATCAGTCATATTACCAACTAATTTCAAGATTTCTTTGTATGCTGAAACCAATTCAGTTTTTTAATTTATATTTTTTACATACTACAAATTATGTATTTATCATAAAACAACAGCTCAAACAAAAGTTTTCATTCTTGAGCTTTTAAATCCTACTATAGATCCCCCACATCAACATTTAGGGCCATGATGTCCAATAATCTTTCTGCAACGATAGAAAGATTATTGCAGAAGCTGCAGTCTCCACTCACATGAGGCTACTGAGCACTTGAAATGTGGCTAGTGCAACTAAAGAAATTTTATTTACCTTTAATTAAATTGCCACACACAGTGAGTGGCTAACCGCATTGGACAGCACAGTCTAATGGTTTTTTTTTTTTTTTTTTTTTTTTGAGAAGGAGGCTGGAGTGCAATGGCACGATCCAGGCTCACCACAACCTCAACCTCCCTGATTCAAGCAATTCTCTTGCCTTAGCCTCCCAAGTAGCTGGGACTACAGGCACTTACTACCATTCTCGGTTAATTTTTTGTATTTTTAGTAAAGACAGGGTTTGTCCATGTTAGTTAGGCTGGTCTCGAACTCCTGACTTCAGATCATCCACCCACCTCAGTCTCTCAAGTGCTAGGATTACAGGCATGAGCCACCGTACCCAGCTCTAATGGCACTTAGTAGTGAAATTGAACAAACAGTAAGTACATTTAACTGTAAGAAAAGAATCCTCATTTCACCGACCAATGGGCTCTACTAAGTCCAAACCTTTTAATGTAAACTCAAGGCCTTAAAATTGGCTGACTCCATCAGTTCATTTTGTCCTTTGATTCTTGTTTGGGTTGACTATGACACTTGGCCATCTCCTACAAAGACATGCATTTTTATATGTTCTTTGTTCTAGAATACTTTCTACTCTTAAATTTTGTTCAGGCCTTTCCTTAGCTAGAAGAGTTTCACCCAGACCAAAGGCTTTCTGACTCTTATTTCAACGCTTAAAGGCACAGCTTGACCAACACCTTCTATATGAAGCCTCTATGTAATAACCCAATTCTCCCTTTGTATTCAGAATACTATGTTTGTACTTATACTACTAAATTTTCTATTTTTTATACACATATAAACTCTTTAAGAGGAGGAATGTATCCTTTTTGTAACTTCCATAGAACCTAACAAAAATGTTTGCAAGTTATTTATCGAATGAGCAGGAATATTTCAGTTTCTGATATTCAGATTGCATACGTTCTAGTTATTTAGAGCTTTAATTCCAGGGTTGATAATCTGACAATATTCCAGACACTCAATTACTGTATCACGTGCTTTTCTAAGCCACTGTTGACCATAGGGATCAGTTACTTTGAGTGACTTTAGCTCTGTGTTATAGGAAGCTATCAAAAAGACTAATTTGTGTTAGTTGTCTCAGCATTTTTCTTGATAGCTGTTTTAGAGTTTATTGAAAAGTCACTGCAATCCTCAGATATTTTAAATATTAGCCAAGAACAACTTATAAAGAACATTAAGATATAATGATTAGAGAAATTTATGAATTTAAGAAAAAAAATAAACAGGGCCAGGCACGGTGACTCATTCCTATAATCCAACACTATGTGAGGCTGATGCAGGTGGATCACCTCAGGTCAGGAGTTCGAGACCAGCCTTACCAACATGGTGAAACCTCATCTCTACTAAAAACACAAAAAATTAGCTGGGCATGGTGGTGGGTGCCTATAATCCCAGCTACTTATGCAACTGAGGCAGAACTGCTTGAACCCAGGAGGCGGAGTTGCAGAGCTGAGATCGTGCCATTGTACTTCACCCTGGGGGACAAGAGCAAGACTCTGTCTCAAAAAGAAGAAAAAAAGAAAGAAAACCGGTATTTTTGTTACTCCTTTCCATTGTCAATAGTTTTGCATCAACTAAAAATATGAATCATCACAACATATAATAAAACATGCAGGCCGGGCGCGGTGGCTCAAGCCTGTAATCCCAGCACTTTGGGAGGCCGAGGCGGGTGGATCACGAGGTCGAGAGATCGAGACCATCCTGGTCAACATGGTGAAACCCCGTCTCTACTAAAAATACAAAAAACTAGCTGGGCGTGGTGGCGCGTGCTTGTAATCCCAGCTACTTGGGAGGCTGAGGCAGGAGAATTGCTTGAGCCCAGGAGGCGGAGGTTGCGGTGAGCCGAGATCGCGCCATTGCACTCCAGCCTGGGTAACAAGAGCAAAACTCCGTCTCAAAAAAATAAAAAATAAAAAATAAATAATAAAAAAAAATAAAACATGCAACTAGTAACTGTCATACCTTTTTTAAAAACATGGATTATTCCCATACTTTTTAATTATGTTTCTTAATAAAGCAATAGTGACAAAACGTATTAAAATACTAAAATATGAAATTTTTATCTTTCTGTTTTACATAACTATAAAAGTAGTTCTTAGCCAATTAAGGCTACTAATTAATTCCTTTAAGAACCTAATGTAGGCCGGGCGCACTGGCTCACGCCTGTAATCCCAGCACTTTGGGAAGCCGAGGCGGGCGGATCAGCTGAGGTAAGGAGTTCAAGACTAGCCTGGCCAGCATGGTGAAACCCTGTCTTAAAAAATAATAATTAAAAAAAAATTTTAAAAGAATCTAATGTAAAGTATCTCACCAGAAAAATCCAAGTAAAAAGTTTTCTGAATCAATTTCAGTGGAATTATGTCCCCACCCAAACCATCCATTTTCTATCAGTCTCAACACAGATGTTTAAATTACTTTTAAAGCTGATTTTAAATTAAACAGGGTAGGAGAACTATGATATGGAGAAACCATTCCAATATTTGGAAAAATCTAATAAAAAGGCAACTGCTGGTAAAAGCATCATTGGTATCATCTGAAGAAAATTAACAGAGATACAAAGACAAAGATATTTACATCTTTGACTCAGTAATTCGCCAATAAAATCTGTTAAGAAAATAGTCTACGAGACAAAAATAATCCAAAACACAAAAAAAGCCCTATATGCAATTAAGCAAAGAAATCTCAGAGCAGGCTGAAGGCAATGACTCCTGCCTGTAGTCCCAGCTACTAGGGAGAATGAGACAGGAGAATCACTTGAACCCGGGAGGAAGAGGTTGCAGTGAGCTGAAATCATGAGCCCTTTGTACTTCAGCCTGGGCGACAGAGTGAGACTCCATCTCAAAAAAAAAAAAAAAAAAAAAAAAAGAAAGAAAGAAACTGTAAAGCAGCTGAGCACAGTGGCTCGTATCTGTAATCCCAGCATGTTGGGAGGCCAAGACAGGAAGATCACTTCAGTCCAGGAGTTCGAAACCAGGCTAGGCAACATGTTGAGACTGCATCTCTACAAAAAAAGACAAAAATTAGGCTAGCACGGTGGCTCATGCCTGTAATCCCAGCACTTTGAGAGGCTGAGATGGGCGGATCATTTGAGGCCAGGAGTTCGAAACCAGCCTGGCCAACATGGTGAAATCCTGTCTCTACTAAGAGCACAAAAATTAGCCGTGCATGGTGGTGGGCGCCTGTAATCCCAGCTACTCAGGAGGCTGAAGCAGGAGAATTGTTTGAGCCCATGAGGCAGAGGTTGCAGTGAGCCAAGACTGTGCCATGGCACTCCAGCCTGGGGAACAGAGTGATCCGTCTCAAAACAAACAAACAAACAAACAAACAAAAATTAGCCAGGCATGATGGCCTGAGTCCCTGCTGCTCAGGAGGCTGAGGCAGGAGGATAGCTTGAGTCCAGGAGGCAGAGGCTACACTGAGATAACACTGCACCAGCCAACTCAACAGAGTGAGACCTGGTCTCAAAAAATAAAAAAACAAGAAAAATTTTAGAGCAGCACTCTACATTAGAACTTTCTGAGATGATGGAAATAGAGTCACTAGTCACATTTTTTTTGAGACGGAGTCTCAAAAATTCTGTCAGCCAACCTGGAGTGCAGTGGTGCAACCTTGGCTCACTGCAAGCTCTGCCTCCTGGGTTCAAGTGATTCTCCTGCCTCAGCCAGTTAAACGATTAAAAATAATTAACTAAGGACATTAAAACATAGTAATCCAATAAAAGTAGTAATCATGCCTGTAATTCCAGCACTTTGGAAAGCCTGGGCAACATAGTGAAACCCTCTAAGCAAGTAAAATAAGTTATAAATAAATGAGACACTATCTATTGTACTTACTTCTGTATAACATTTTGTAGGCTCAACATCATACCCAGTTCTCCTTTCATCTTTTCTCTGTTTGCACGGCATTCTGCCAAGTATCGAAGAGCCTACAACAGAAACAGTAATAAGTTAATACATCTGACCAGACTATTCGAAATTAAAACTACTACTAACTTATTGCAAGAAAAAAAAGAGAAAACAGGTTTTTGTTTTTAGAATAAAATCCTTTAAATGTGATAATTCAGAATTCTTCCTTAGGGAAGAAAAGATCCTTTTAGCTGTAGAAGCTAATCTACTCTTTAAAATGAAAGTTCCTGGCTGGGCGCAGCGGCTCATACCTGTAATCCCAGCACTTTGGCAGGCTGAGGCAGGTGGATTACCTGAGGTCAGGAGTTCAAGACCAGCCTGACCAACATGCAGAAACCCTGTCTCTACTAAAAATACAAAATAAGCCAGGCATGGTGGCACATGCCTGTAATTCCAGCTACTTGGGAGGCTGAGGCAGGAGAACTGCTTCAACACGGGAGGTGGAGGTTGCAGCGAGCAAAGACTGCACCATTGTACTCCAGCCTAGGCCACAAGAAGTATGAAACTCCATCTCAAAAAAATTTTTTTTTATTTTTTTAAAATGCTAGGTAGGCTGGGCATGGTGGCTCACGCCTGTAATCCAAGCATTTTGGAGGCCAAAGTGGGTGGATCACCTGAGGTCGGGAGTTCAAGACCAGCCTGACCAACATGGTGAAACCCCGTCTTCAAAAAAAAAAAAGTGGGGGGCTAGGTCCCCAGTGGCTCATGTCTGTAATTCCAGCACTTCAGGAGGCTGAGGCAGATGGATCACTTGAGGTCAGGCATTCAAGACCAGCCTGGCCAACATGGCGATACTCCGTCTCTACTAAAAAACACAAAAATAGCCAGGCATGGTGGCACACACCTGTAATCCCGGCTAGTTGGGACGCTGAGGCAGGAGAATCACTTGAACCTGGGAGTGGAGGCTGTAGTGAGCCGAGATCATGCCACTGCACTCCAGCCTGGGCGACAGAGCAATACTGCATCTCAAAAAAAAAAAACAAAAGCAAAGACCACCATCCATATCAAACACATTAAAATCATTTGCTGAAAATCAGTAATAAGGTTTCAGAAGAAGCCAGAAAAAGGCATTACGTAAAAGAACAACAAAGATAAGAATTACAGCAGTTTTCTTACTAGAAAGTATACACGTTAGAAGATAACAGAGCAAAATCCTTTTTGTTTTTGAGATGGAGTTTTTGCTCCTTTGCCCAGGTTGGAATGAAACAGCACAATCTTAGCTCACTGCAACCTCTGCCCCTCACTCCCCCCAGGTTCAAGCGATTCTCCTGCCTCAGCCTCCCAAGCAGCTGGGATTGCGGGTGCCAGCCACCATGCCCAGCTAATTTTCGTATTTTTAGTAGAAATGGGTTTTTGTCATGTTGGCCAGGTTGGTCTCAAACTCCTGACCTCAGGTGATCCACCCGCCTTGGCCTCCCAAAGTGCTAGTATTACAGGCATGAGCCACCGCACCCAGCCGAACAAACTCTTTTAAAGTAATAGGGAAAAGAAGTCACTAGGAAATCTTCATTTCAAGAAATATTAAAGGAAGTTCTTGGGACAGGAAAAAAAAATGACACCAGAAGAAATCTGAATCTATACTGGGGAATGAGCGCAGTGGCTCACACCTGTAATCCCAGCACTTTGGGAGGCTGCAGTAGGCAGATCACTTGAGGCCAAGAGTTCAAGACCAGCCTGGTCAACATAACGAAACCCCGTCTCTACAAAAAACTTAGCCAGGCACAGTGGTATCAGCCTGTAGTCCTAGCTACTTGTGCAGCTGAGGCAGGAGGATGACCTGACCCTGGTGGTTAAGGCTGCAGTGAGCCATGATTGTGTCACTGCACTCCAGCTTGGGCATTAGAGTGAGACCTTGTTTCTTTTGAGACAGAGTCTCACTCTGTTGCCCAGGCTGGAGTGCAATGGCGCGATCTAGGCTCACTGCAACTCCACCTCCCGGGTTCAAGAATTCTCCTGCCTCAACCTCCTGCGTAGCTGGGATTATAGGCACATACCACCATGCTCAGCTAATTTTTGTATTTTTAGTAGAGATGGGGTTTTACCATGTTGGTCAGGCTGGTCTCAAATTCCTGACATTGTGACCCACCAGCCTCAGCCTCCCAAAGTTCTGAGATTACAGGTATGAGCCACCATGCCCAGCTGAGACCCTGTTTCAAAATAAAAACAAAACCCAAAAAAGAAAAATGAATCTATATTGGGGAATACAGAACATCAGAAACATAAAAATGAAGGAAAATATAAAAGACTTTTTTTTTTTTTTTGCTGGGCATGGGGGCTCAATGCCTGTAATCCCAGTACTTTGGGAGGCTGAGGTGGCAGATCACCTGAGCTCAGGAGTTCAAGACCAGCGTGGCCAACATGACGAAACCCGTCTCTACTGAAAATACAAAAATTAGCCAGGAAGGCTAGGCGTGGTGGCTCAAGCCTGTAATCCCAGCACCTTGGGAGGCTGAGGCGGGTGGATCACAAGGTCAAGAGATCGAGACCATCCTGGTGAACATGGTGAAACCCCGTCTCTACTAAAAATACAAAAAATTAGCTGGGCATGGTGGCACGTGCCTGTAATCCCAGCTACTCAGGAGGCTGAGGCAGGAGAATTGCTTGAACCCAGGAGGCGGAGGTTGTGGTGAGCCGAGATGGCGCCATTGCACTCCAGCCTGGGTAACAAGAGCGAAACTCCGTCTCAAAAAAAAAAAAAAAAAAAATTAGCCAGGAATGATGGCAGGTACCTGTAATCCCAGCTGCAAGGGAGGCTGAGGCAGGAGAATCACTTGAACCCTGGAGGCAGAGGTTGCAGTGAGCCAAGATGGCACCACTGCACTGCAGCCTGGGTGACAGAGCAAGTCTCCATCTCAAAAAAAAAAAAAAAAAAGACGTTTTTAAATTTTTAATCTCTTTAAAAGATAATTGACTGTTTAAAGCAAAAATATATCTACTGTAGGTTTTTAAACATATGTAGAAGTAAAATGTATGACAAAAAATAACACAAAAGATGGGAGGAAGAAATGGAAATACACTCTTGTGTGATTCTTATACTATATGTTAAGGGTATGATTCATTTAAAGGTAGGCTGTAATAAGTTAAAGATGTCTATTGCAAAACCTACAGCAACCACTAAATAAACTAAAATAAAAACAAAAGGGTATACTAATAAGCTAACAATGACGATAAAAGGAAATCATAAAAACAACACACTTGATGGTCAGGCACGGTGGCTCACAACTGTAATCCCAGCACTTTGAGAGGCCAAGGCAGGCAGATAACCTGAGGTCATGAGTTTGAGACCAGCCTGGGCAATATGGTGAAACCCCGTTTCCACTAAAAATACAAAAATTAGCCAGGTATGATGGTGCAGGCCTGTAATCCCAGCTACTCAGAAGGCTAAGACAGGAGAATCACTTGAACTCAGGAGGTGTAGGTTGCGTGAACCAAGATCACACCACTGCATTCCAGCCTGGGTGGCATGGTGAGACTCCATCTCAAAAACAGAAGCAACAACAAAATCTGTTCTTCTGCCTCTTGGGAATTTTCACCCACTGATCCTTCTTCTCAGCTCCATCCCTCCATAACTTTTTACTTCCCTTCCTATTCAGCCTAGCACCTACAGTATATCATTTCAACCAGTCCTGCCAAGATCCTAAACTCCCTTGCACAATTATTCTGCCCAACTCAACCTGGCCAAGTAAAAACTCTGGACAAATACAACTATCTGGCTCTCTGAGCCTATAGCAGGCCTGAATCATATCAATTCAGTGTTACCCAAATTATGAGACCCTCAACACTACTCAACAACTTTACCATTCTCCTCAGTCAGCAAATCTTTCCTATTTTCTGCAAGTATGAAAGCCTTCCCCTCAAACCTCTCCCATTCTAGTAGCTCTTGCCCTCTGAATTTAGACATGGTCTATTAAAAAAAGAGAGAGAGACTTCCTTCCTTCAGCCCCAAGACCCTATCTATAAGCCAACACCCTCTTTCTTCTCATCCTTACTGCATTTCTTACTGAAATAGAATCCAAACTAGGAGCTGTGCCATTTTTCCCATTTGTTACTACTGTTCTCTTATACCAATGTGTCTTTTGGCTGCTAAACTTCATTCTGTGAATTCTGTGAAGGCAAAATAGAATTTTTTTCCCAAAAGGAAAAGCCTATACACCTTCTGTACAAAACTGTGAAATTAGACTAAATGGGGAATTTTATCATGAGTCCTTAATAAAGGACAATAGATAAAAATTCCGTAACGTTAATTTTTTTTAACAACTTTTTTTTGCAGGGGATGGAATTTTCACTCGTTACTCAGGCTGGAGTGTAATGGCACAATTTTGGTTCACTGTAACCTCTGCCTCCCAGGTTCAAGCAATTCTCCTTCCTCAGCCTCCCAAGTAGGTGGGATTTCAGGCACCTGCCACCAGGCCCAACTAATTTTTTTGTATTTTCAGTAGAGATGGGGTTTCACCATGTTGGCCAAGCTGTTCTCGAACTCCTGACCTCAGGTGAGCCACCCAGCTCAGCCTCCCAAAGTGCTAGGATTACAGGTGTGAGCCACCACTCCTGGCCCTATTTGTATACAACATATATAGGTATTTTTGCCAGAATGGGCAAATATAGACAAACAAAAAGTAGATTAGTAGTTGCCTAGGGATAGGGAGTGTGGGGGTCTGGAGAGCAATAGGTAAAAAATTGTGGTGAGTCAGGCACAGTGGCTCACATCTGTAATCTAAGCACTTTGAGAGGCTGAGGTAGGAGAATCACTTGAGGCCAGGAGTTTGAGACCAGCCTGGGCAACAGAGCTACATCCTGTCTCTACTTAAAAAAAGAAAAAAAAAAAAAATTAGCTATAAAAAATAAAAAGTTGTGGTGATGGTGGCACAACTCTATGAACATACTAAAACCACTTAATTGTATACTTTAAATGAGTGAATTGTATGATGCTGTGTGCTTACATTTTAAAAAGCTGCTATAAAATAAAAACAAAATAAGTGGCTCTTTGAGTGTCTATGTGTATAATATGATCCAATTCTCAAGAGTGTTAAATGAAAAGGAAGTGGTAGAACATTTCAAGCATGTAGTATGATACTATTCATATTAAAGAATAAAAACAGGGCCAGCCATGGTGACTCACTGCTGTAATCCCAACACATTGCGAGGTTGAGGTGGGAGGATCACTTGAGCTCAGGAGTTTGAGACCAGTCCGGCCAACATGGGGAAACCCCGTCTCTACAAAATATCAAAAATTTGCCTGGCATAGTGGTGTGTGCCTATCATCCCAGCTACTGAGGTCAAGGAGGATGGTTTGGGCCCAGGAGATTGCAGTGAACTAAGTTCCTGCCATACTGTACTCCAGCCTACACGACAGAAGGAGACTCTGTCTCAGAAAATAATAAATAGGCCGGGCGCGGTGGCTCAAGCCTGTAATCCCAGCACTTTGGGAGGCCGAGGTGGGTGGATCACGAGGTCAAGAGATCGAGACCATCCTGGTCAACATGGTGAAACCCCGTCTCTACTAAAAAAAAATACAAAAAATTAACTGGGCATGGTGGCACGTGCCTGTAATCCCAGCTACTTAGGAGGCTGAGGCAGGAGAATTGCCTGAACCCAGGAGGCGGAGGTTGCGGTGAGCCGAGATCACGCCATTGCACTCCAGCCTGGGTAACAAGAGCGAAATTCCGTCTCAAAAAAAAAAATAATAATAATAATAATAATAATAATAAATAAAAGGATAAAAGCAATATAGCATGTTACCATTTTTGTAAACAGATCACACATATATGTTTCTACACATATAAATACAATTAACTGGTCTCTCAGTTTTTTACCATGTCATCTAACACTTTTTCCGAATTCTCTCCTTAACTGCAAAGATAAAGCAGAGACTGAAATTACTAAAGGCAACTTACGAGTAAAGCCGAGTGGACGACTGGAGGGTTGGGATGGTCCATAAATAAAATAAGGCCAGGCAGACATCCTTGATCCTGGACGATGGCTCTTCTGTTTAATGGATCTGCTGCTAGATCCCGTAACTGGTTAACTACCGATAGAGCATCAGGCTCTTCACTCATGGTGGAGGTGGAAGAATTCATCTTCTATGCCATGCACATGAATAAAATCTTAAATTCTGTAGAAAAGGTTTGCAGAATTAGTTCTAGGCTGCTGAGGTATATTATGGCACTTGTGAAATAACCAGTATTATAATAGGTTTAGAATGAAATAGGTAACAAAAACTAAATCCCACAAAAACTTAAAAATTGGCAACTCTACAGTTTAGGAACGGTAAAACGAATATGACTGAAAAAATTTGTGTGTACAATGTTTAAAGGATGTCATCAATATTCCAATAAATTACCTTTTAGCATATATATTTTAACAATACAGTCACAATAAAGATCTTTACAGCTCAAGCTTGTAACCTTTGCTATACTTCTCAAACATTGCCAGTACTTTTTTTTTCTCTAGATTATTTCTAGGCTTAAACAAGTGTCTGAGGGAAAACTGGCCAGCTTACAGCTTTCCTATTCATCAGTGAACAAAAACCTAGCATACTTTGTCTATAAAGAATAAAATGCCCTTGGAAAAAGGGAGAAGAAGTCTGTAAATCAAGAAGCCAGGAAAGGTATTTAGCTTGCAGCTACTTTGTCTATAAAGAATAAAATGCCCTTGGAAAAAGGGAGAAGCAGTCTGTAAATCAAGAAGCCAGGAAAGGTATTTAGCTTGCAGCTCAGGCCAGTAGAGTCTGAAAGATCTTAGTGAATCAAGACTGAATTTAAACACATTCGGTTCATCTGAGTATGCCACATTCTACCACCTAATAGAAAAGCAAGAACAGGAAGAATGAAATAGAATTTGATGTAATTCATTTGCCAGATAAGGACACGGTCTTAGAGAAGTTCAATAATTTGCCCCCATCACAAAAGCTAGTTAGCACAGAACTGGCCTAAAATCTTATTTACTATTTCTTAAACTCATTAGCTTTCCACCTTCCATACTTTTGTTACTCGGTTTTTGGTTTTTTTTTTTCCTCCAATATAGAGACTCACTCTGGTCACCCAGGCTGGAGTGTAATGGCGCTATCTCAGCTCACTGCAACCTCCGCCTCTGGGTTTAAGTGATTCTCCTGCCTCATTCTACCAAGTATCTGGGATTAGAGGCACATGACACCATGCCCAGGTGATTTTTTATATCTTTAGTACCTGGGATTACAGGCACCTGACACCATACCCAGCTAATTTTTTGTATCTTTAGTATAGAGAGGGTTTCAACATGTTGGCCAGGCTGGTCTCAAACTCCTGACCTCAAATGATCCACCTGCACCTGGCCGATGCACTGATTTTAAATCAAAAGTATGAGGCCAAGTGTGGTGGCTCATGCCTATAATCCCAGCACTTCGGGAGGTCAAAGCAGGTGAATCACCACAGGTGAGGAGTTTAAGACCAGCCTGGTTAAATGCCATCTCCACTAAAAACAGAAAAATTAGCCAGGCGTGGTGGCACATGCCTGTAATCCCACCTATTTGGGAGGCTGAGGCAGAAGAATTGCTTGAACCCAGGAGAAGTTGCAGTGAACCAAGATCATGCCACTGCACTCCAGCCTGGGTAACAGAGTTGAAACTACGTCTCATTTAAAACAAAAACAGCCTGGCCAATATGGTGAAACCCCATCTCTACTAAAAATACAAAAAAATTAGTCAGGCAGCCAGGCGCAGTGGCTCACGCCTGTAATCCAAACACTTTGGAGGCCAAGGCGGGCAGATCACCTGAGGTCAGGAGTTCAAGACCAGCCTGACCAACACGGTGAAACCCCGTCTTTTTAAAAAAAAAAAAAAAAAAGAAATAAAAGAAATAAAAATTAGTCAGGTATGTATGGTGGCAGGCATCTGTAATCTCAGCTACTCAGAAGGATGAGGCAGGAGAATCGCTTGAACCCCAGAGAAGGTTGCAGTAAGCCAAGATCATGCCATTGCATTTCAGCCTGGATGACAAGAGCAAAACTCCATCTCAAAAAAACAAAAAACAAAAAACAAAAAAAAGAAAGAAAGAAAGAAAAGGAAAAAAGAATAGAAAGAAGAAAACAGAATTTGACATAATTCATTTGCCAGATAAGGAGACAGTCACAGAGAAATTCAATAATTTGTCCCACATCACAAAACTAGTTAGCACAGAACTGGCCTAAAATCTTATTTATTATTTCCTAAACTTATCAGCAATCTTTCCAATTTCCATACTTTCATTTTAAAGTCAGCATATCAGCCCGGGCATGGTGGCTCACAACTATAATCCCAGCACTTTGGGAGAATTATAGGTACACACCACGACGCCTGGTTAATTTTTTATTTTTAGTACAGACAGGGTTTCACCATGTTGGCCAGGCTGATCTGGAACTCGTAACCTCAGGTGATTCACCTGCCCTGGCCTCCCAAAGTGCTGGCATTACAGGCGTAAGCCATGGTGCCCGGCCATCCATAAGCTTTAAATGCTGTCACTAGCACAAATCCTATTCAAAATGGAACCTGCAGAACCAATCACTGGCTCAAAGACCCAAGAGGCAAGTCACAGCTAAAGAACCAGATACACAATCCAGCAATCCCACTTCTGGGTATTTATCCAAAATATTTGAAATCAATTTGTCTAATAGATGTCTGCACTCCCAAGTTTATTACAGCATCATTAACAGCAGCCAAGATATGGAATCAACATAAGTGTCCATCAACAGATGAATGGGCAAAGAAAATGTAGTACACATAAACAATGGAATACTATTCAGCCTTAAAAAGAAGTAAATTCTTCATTTGTGACAACATGGACAGAACTGGAGAACATTATGCTAAATGAAATAAACTAGACACAGAATGAGAAATACTGCATGTTGTTGCTTAACTTGTGAATCTAAAACAACAGAACTCAGCAGCAGAGAACAGAATGGTAGTAACAGGCTGGGAGAAGATAGGAGAAATGGGGAGATGATCAAAGAATACAAAGTTGTAGTAGAAATAAGTGAGGGGTTTTTTTGGACATCTACTGTACAACATGGTGAATATAGTTAATAATAGTGTACTCCAGGTTTCAAAATGGCTATGAGTTGCTGGGCGTGGTGACTTATGCCTGTGATCCCAGTACTTTGGAAGGCCAAGACAGGTGGATCACCTGACAGGAGTTCGAGACCAGCCTAACCAATATGGCGAAACATGATCTCTACTAAAAATACAAAAATTAGCCAGGCATGGTGGCACAACCCTGGAATTCCAGCTACTCTGGAGGCTGAGACAGAAGAATTGCTTGAACCCAGGAGGTGGAGGTTGCAGTGAGTCAAAATGGTGCCACTGCACTCCAGACTGTGTGACAGAGCTAGACAGTCTCAAAAAAAAAATTGCTGTGAGTAAATTTCAAGCAGTCTCACCATAAAAAATAAGTATGAGGTGACAGACATATTAACCAGCTTGATTTAATTGTTCTACCTTATATTCATGAATCATAACGTCACTTTGTACCCGTAAATATACACAATTATAAATCACCAATTTTTTTTTTTAATAAATCAGGGAAAAAAGAACCAAATACTTTGGGTGGTGGCCTTTTGCATACAATGCTGGCCTTGAAACTGGAGAGTTCCATTCTAATTAAAGGAGCCATTAGATAACTATTCAGTAGGAACTATACTGAAAAAAAGTTTTATAGTCTTCCTGTTACTTTGGGATGAACAAAAATCAAAACAGCTAACACTTCCAGTCTTCAAAGACCACTAATAAGGAGTGGGCTCAAATCAGCATGTGCATAGGATCCATCAAAGATCTTAACTAATGCAGCTGGGCTCTGTATCCACAGGTTTCAAATCCTGAGAATATTGGCTGGGCATGGTGGCTCACACCTGTAATCCCCAACTATGGGAGGCTGAGGCGGGCAGATCATAAGGTCAAGAGATGGAGACCATCCTGGCCAACATGGTGAAACCCCGTCTCTACTAAAAACACAAAAATGCCGGGCGCGGTGGCTCAAGCCTGTAATCCCAGCACTTTGGGAGGCCGAGGTGGGTGGATCACAAGGTCGAGAGATCGAGACCATCCTGGTCAACATGGTGAAACCCCGTCTCTACTAAAAATACAAAAAATTAGCTGGGCACGGTGGTGCGTGCCTGTAATCCCAGCTACTCGGGAGGCTGAGGCAGGAGAATTGCCTGAACCCAGGAGGCGGAGGTTGCGGTGAGCCGAGATCGCGCCATTGCACTCCAGCCTGGGTAACAAGAGCGAAACTCCGTCTCAAAAAAAAAAAAAAAAACAAAAACAAAAACACAAAAATTAGCTGGACATGGTGGCGCCTGGCAGTAATCCCAGCTACTCGAGACACTAAGGCAGGAGAATCGCCTGAACCCGGGAGGTAGAGGCTGCAGTGGGCCGAAACTGTGCCACTGCGCTCCAGCCTAGGCAACAGAGCGAGACTCAGTCTCAAAAAAAAAAAAAAAAATCCTGAGAATATTGTACAATATTTTCAATTCACGGTTGGTTGAATCAAACAATGCCATGGGTTTACTATATAACAGAGGCAGAGGCTGTGGTCATGGCATTTTTCATGGCATTTAAAAGAAGGCAAGAAAAGCTGTGATTTGTCCCTCAAATTAGAAGGGTTTTATGTAAAACTTTAGGAGAGAACTTCTTACAGTTAAGAATCATTATCTTACTTTAATATTCTTGATGATACCAAGTTACTCTGACATCTATTTCTAACTACCACATTGCTTGAATTTTTTATTTTTATTTTTTTTTTGAGACAGGGTCTCACTCTGTCACCCAGCCTGGAGTGCAGTGGCATGATTTTGGCTCATTGCAACCTCTGCCTCCTGGGTTCAAGTGATTCTCCTGCCTCAGCCTCCCAAGTAGCTGGGACTGTAGGCCTCTGCCACCGTGCCCAGCTAATTTTTTATTTTTAGTCCAGATAGTGTTTTGCCATGTTGGCCAGGCTGGTCTCAAACTCCTGACCTCAGGTGACCCACCCTCCTCAGCCTCCCAAAGTGCTGGGATTACAGGTGTGAGCCACTGAGCCCAGCCATTGCATGAATTCTGTTAAATGATCAATATCTCCGTGGATGGCAGAGTTAACAAAGCAGATTTTATGAGATAGCAATAGAACAGTTAGGAAATTGAAAACAGATGAGCAACAGTTACAACTATAACACCAATTCATGTATTAGATACATATTTTGTTTTTGTGTTAATTTTATCAACTTCACACAAACACTGAAGCTGTTTGATAAAAATGTCTGCCTTGGCCAAGCACAGTAGCTCACACCAGTAATCCCACTTTGGAGGCCAAAGCAGATGGATCACGAAGTCAGGAGTTCAAGATCAGCGTGACCAACATGGTGAAACTCTTGTCTCTATTAAAATTTTTTTTAAAACATTAGCCAGGCACGGTGGCACACATCTGTAATCCCAGCTACTCAGGAGGCTGAGGCAGGAGAATCACTTGAACCCAGGAAGCAGAGGTTGCGGTGAGCCAAGACTGCGCCACAGCACTCCCACCTGGGCAGCAGAGTGAGACTCCATCTCAAAAAAAAAAAAAATTCTATCTTTATAGGTTGGAAAAAATGTTTTTAAATGAATACTTCAGGATTCAGTCTATCCTACCCACTATACCCTCGATTTGGCAAAGTGCAAAATAATTTTCATTTTTTTATTTTTTGATAGGGTCTCGCTCTGTTGCCCAGGCTGGAGGGCAGTGGCTCACTGCAGCCTCACCCTCCGATGCTCAAGCTATCCTCCAACCTTAGCCTCCTGAGTAGCTGGGACTATAGGCACATGCCACCATAACTAGTTTTTTTGTATTTTTTGTAAAGACAGGGTTTCACTGTGTTGCCTAGGCTGGTCTCAAACTCCTGGGCTAAACAATCTGTACATCTCAGGTTCCCAGTGGTGGGATTACAGGCATGAGCCACTGCATTGGCCAGAATTGGTTTTTTTATTGAGACAGAGTCTTACTTTGTCACCCAGGCTAGAGTGCAATGGCATGATCTCAGCTCACTACAACCTCCACCGTCCATGTTTAAGCAACTTTCATGCCTCAGACTCCTGAGTAGCTGGGACTATAGGCTCGTGCCACCACGCCCAGCTATTTTTTTTTTTTTTTTTTTTTTTTTTTTTGAGATGGAGTTTCGCTCTTGTTACCCAGGCTGGAGTGCAATGGCGCGATCTCAGCTCACCGCAACCTCCGCCTCCTGGGTTCAGGCAATTCTCCTGCCTCAGCCTCCTGAGTAGCTGGGATTACAGGCACGCACCACCATGCCCAGCTAATTTTTTGTATTTTTAGTAGAGACAGGGTTTCACCATGTTGACCAGGATGATCTCGATCTCTTGACCTCGTGATCCACCTGCCTCGGCCTCCCAAAGTGCTGGGATTACAGGCTTGAGCCACCGCGCCCGGCTTTTTTTTTTTTTTTGAGATGGAGTTTTGCTCATTTCCCAGGTTGGAGTACAGCAGTGAGATCTTGGCTCATTGCAACCTCCGCCACCCAGGTTCAAGCAATTCTCGTGCCTCAGCCTCCCAAGTAGCTGGGACTACGGGCATGCACCACCACACCCAGCTAATTTTTGTACTTTTTTGTAGAGATGGGGTTTCACCGTGTTGGTCAGGCTGGTCTCGAACTCCTGACCTCAGGTGATCTGCCGCCTCAAACTCCCAAAGTGCTGGGATTACAAGCATGAGAATTGTTAAATAATCTGAAATACATGAATCTGAGCAATTTTACAGTAGCCAATAAACCATAATGTAAGTTAAAAAAAAAAACTTCCTACCTTCTACAATGAGTACTGGATGAAGTTCAAAAGAAAATAAGTTTTTCTCTCCCATGTGCATGTTCAAAGAATAAGTAGAAAAAATAAAAAGAAATAAGAAAATAAGTTTTTCTCTACTTGTGATTTTATCTAAAATGCTAACGCCAAGAAGTGGCAACCTGAACAGAAAAAAATGAGATTGTTAAAATGCAAAGACCTAGGCTCTATTCCCGTCCTAAATAGGCGTCTTTGGAGGTAGTGCCCAAGATTTATTTTAATAAACATACCAGGTGATTTCTGCTGCCAAAACAAAAGAGCCACTAAAACTTTATGCTAGTGTATAAATGCATGTCTTTTAAACATTACTGTGAACATATGTATAAAATGCTAGGCTCTGAAACTGTAAAACCACCAGATGCCATGGCTCAGGCTGGTAATCCTAGCACTTTGGGAGGCCAATCACCTGAGGTCAGGAGTTTTGAGACCAGCCTGGCCAACACAGGCTGAAATTTCTTTTTTTTTTCTTTTTCTTTTCTTTTTTTTTTTTGGAGACAGAGTCTTGCTCTGTCGCCCAGGCTGGAGTGCAATGGTGCACATGCCACCAGACCCCGATTATTTTTGTATTTTTAGTAGAGACGGGGTTTCACCATGTTGGCCAGGCTGGTCTTCAACTCCTGACCTCAGGTGATCCACCCACCTTGGCCTCCCAAACTGCTGGGATTACAGGAGAGAGCCAACGCACCTGGCCCGTGAAACCCCATTCCTACTAGAAATACAAAACTTAGCCAAGTGTAGTGGCAGGCACCTGTAATCCCAGCTACTTGGGAGGTTGAGGCAAGAGAATCGTTTCAACCTGGGAGGCAGAGGTTGCTGTGAGCGGAGATCTCGCCATTGCACTCCAGCCTGGGAGACAAGAGCAGAATTCCAGAACAAAACAAAACAAACTCTGTAAGAGACCTTCTTTAATTACTGAGCAACATGAAACTATGTGAACTTGGACCTAGTTTCAGTTTCATTACTAGATAATCAAATAAATAAACTGGAAAAACCACCAGCAGTAGTAAATCAACCCCTTTATTCCAAAAGATTGGAAGCTCTTGCTCAATGGAACAGAATTGTGGGAGGAAATCAGAGTGCAGAATTAGCCTATGTGCAGACTGTATAAGGACAAACAAAAGGTTCTTGAAATTTTGTCAGTATTTAACATTTCTTTTGTCTCAGTCTGACTTTTTACCATTATTTTTCCTTTCCTTTCACCCTGATCAAGACTTTTTACCTTTTTGTTTTTTAAATTTAAATTCAGTCTCTGTAGAGACTGAAAAATTGGTAATGCTGACTGTACTTCATGACATTATGGAGGGGTACTGGAAAAAGTTCTCAATTAGTAATAATTGACTCCATTTCAAAATAAGAAAATACTGATTCAGTAGGTGGGAGAGTCTGAGAGTCTCCATTTCCAACAAGCTTCCAGGTGAGGCCTATGCTACCTGTCACATTTTGAGAAGCTAGCAGTTAGATGATACATGTGAGACACCTGTAATTAGGCAGCTATCTGAAAGATTTTTCCTTTTCTTAGTCAGGATTCACCATTCAATTCAAAAATTTAATTCTCACATGTAAGAGCTGCAGAGGGAAAACGTATAACCTAAATCCTTATTCAGTTAGGTGGCCTTTAATAAAAATAACATAAGCATTGAGATTAAATCTGACTTTCCCCTTACCCGAAGAGTTAATTTGACTTTTAGAAGTTAACTCCTCGAGCCAGGCACGGTGGCTCAAGCCTGTAATCCCAGCACTTTGGGAGGCCGAGGCGGGTGGATCACGAGGTCGAGAGATCGAGACCATCCTGGTCAACATGGTGAAACCTCGTCTCTACTAAAAATACTAAAAATTAGCTGGGCGTGGTGGCACGTGCCTGTAATCCCAGCTACTCAGGAGGCTGAGGCAGGAGAATTGCCTGCGGTGAGCCGAGATCACGCCATTGCACTCCAGCCTGGGTAACAAGGGCGAAACTCCGTCTCAAAAAAAAAAAAAAAGAAGTTAACTCCTCGGAGCCACAGTTATCTCACGTAACAATCCTCAGCGGTTATCACATTAAAGTAAGAACGCGAAATGGTAAAATAGAACATCAGCAATTACCAAACCAGAATATTACTTGCTCATGTGGGTTGGACATCCGTCCCGCCAGGCGGTGGAGAAACCTTCTGCACCGCCCTGACACTTCAGTGCACTAAGTATCACGAAAGGAGTTGCTAACTGCGGGAATCCCTCCCCCCACCCCCCAAAAACACAGTTTTAAATATAAAGACGGGAACACTGGTCTCTCTTGAATTAAGCCTAACACAGCTATGTCCTTCCACTCTTAGGGAGACACGCAGGTGCACAAAACTAACAGAAAGTTACAAAAAATAACCTGGAAGCATGAAAAGATGAGATAACACCCATTAATAATGCTGGCGTTAGGAAAAGTCGGATGTGAGGTGGGACAAAGAAGAAGAGAGCAAAGCTAACAGATCACGGGACACGTGGGGGTAGGGAGTCCTAAAGCGCCTCACTAGGACGCACTGCTGGATCTGACAAGAGGCAGGCGGGGCGCTCCCTCCGAGGCAGATTCGCTGCCTCGGGGCAGGGGCCGCTTCCCGCGGCCTTCCCGGCTCCACTGCTTTGTCTGCCGCCCGTGGACCCCACATACCGCTCCAAAGCCTTAGGAGTCCAGAGCTTGCCGCACCATTAGGGCCACACCTACGGATGAGATAGACACCCAGGCGATGCTAACCGAGACCCTCGATTCGCAGCCCGGGCCTCGGTGATCGCAAACAAGCGGACTAACTGAGGGAGTCAAAGAGCGAAGGCGCTGGCGGGGAAAGGCTCTGCAGACTCTTCCCAGGTGACCCGTCACCTTCGTCGCTTTTGCCCTCCTATTGGCTGACAATGAGTCTAACGTGAGGACACAGTATCCAATCAGTGAAGGTCTTTTTAGAGTGGGTTGTTCATTGGTGGTTTAGGGAAATGCGCTAAGTGTTCAAGGGACAGATCCAATGAAGACTCAGGAGCACTATATTGGCCCTAACTACTCGCCGTCCACCAAGCACTAAGCAAAGAAATTTGATTCCGTGTGGGAAAGTGTCGCACATTCCCGACCTCAGTTTCTAGCGTTCGGAGGATGGTGGGACTTTGGTCCTGCGTTCGGAACTTCAAATTGAGCTTTTCTTCTTTAGCAACTCTTGCAAGTCTAACAAAGGCAGTACCTAATATTTTATTCGCTTCTGTTTTAATTCATGATTTTTTTTTTTTTTTTACTGTACGTTAGCACTGCATTAGGCGTTCCTTGGATTTCGTTTATTTCTTCTTGCCTCCCTAGCAGCTTGAAAGACGCAAAGTACAGTTTTCGTTTGTTAAGGTAGTAATTTATTTTGGGGACGAATTTTTCTTTTTTTTCTTGTAAGGAATTTATGATCAGAATCTTCTCAAATTCGTCATATTTGTAGTTTATCAAAGTAAGGATTTAAGTTTTTGTTTTCTTTACGCATTGATTTTATTTTTAAAAACATTTCTCTAAATATAAATCAACTCTTAACGCACAGGCAGATCTTTGAGAATAATGTACCCGTTGCAATCAATAACCCCAATGAACAGATTTTGGATTCGCTCTATAACAGTTTGATTCGGCCACGTAGCTCATAAATTAAAGTAACAAGGAATATGAGAGGCCTCTAATAGGAAGAGTGTGGATGACAATAAATATTCCAGACTGTATTCCATGCTAATATCTCCTATACTTCGTAAGTGAATTTAAAAACCAAGCGGTTACTTCTTGAATTTCTTTGCGTTCCCTTGTTCTCGGTTATCCTCTTCCTTCCAATAAACTCAAGAAAAATAGGAGCAAAATAAGGTAAGTAGAAAACAAACGTGTCGGGCCCGGTGGCTCACGCCTGGATTCCCAGCACTTGAGGAGGCCGAGGCGGGCGGATCATTTGAGGTCAGGATTTCGACACCAGCCTGGCCAACATGGTGAAACTGTATCTACTAAAAATAGAAAACAAAAACAAAAAACAGGCGTCGTTGCGGGCGCCTGAAATCCCAGCTACTCGGAAGGCTGAAGCAGGAGAATCACTTGAACCTGGGAGGTGGAGGTTGCAGTGAGCCAGGATCACTTCACTGCACTCCAGCGCAGGTGACAGAGCGAGACTGTCTCAAAAAAATCCAAAGGGCACAGCCAGGTTAAACATAATCTGTTGGGTGGAATAAATTAAATTTCGTTCAGTGTAGTTACTAAAAACAACTAAAATAAATAAATAAAAATAAAAAATAAAAACAAGAAATTAAGCTTGCTGTTTTTGTTAATGTTAATATATTAGAAAGTCGGGCGCGGTGGCTCACGCCTGTAATCCCAACACTTTGGGAGACCGAGGCGGGCGGATCACCTGAGATCGGGAGTTTGTGACCAGCCTGACCAACATGATGAAACCCCATCTCTACTAAAAATACAAAAATTAGCCAGGCGTGGTGGTGGCGCGCCTGTAATCTCAGCTACTCATGAGGCCAAGACAGGAGAATTGGTAGCTCATGCCTGTAATCCCAGCACTTTGGGAGGCCAAGACAGGCGGCTCTCCTGAGGTCAGGAGTTCAAGACCAGCCTGACCAACATGGTGAAACCCCATCTCTTATTAAAAAAAAAAAAAAATTAAAATTAAAATTAAAAAAATAAATACAAAAAATTAGCGGAGCATGGTGGCATGTAGCGGTAATCCCAGGTACCCAGGAGACTGAGGCAGGAGAATTGCTTGAATCCAAGAGGCAGAGGTTGCAGTGAGCCAAGATCTCTCCACTGCATTCCAGCCTGGGCAACAAGAGCGAAACTCTGTCTCAAAAAAAAAGAAAATAATAGTTCAGTGTGGTGGGTGGCGGGCACCTATAATCCCAGCTAATCAAGAGGCTGAGGTAGGAGTATCACTTGAACCCGTGAGGCAGAGGTTGCAGTCAGCCAAGATCGCAGCACTGCACTTCAGTCTGGGAGACAGAGCAAGACTGTCTCAAAATAAACAAATAAATAATTAAATATAATCATGCTTCTGCCATTAAAGTATTGAGAAGAGTAATTTTTCCTGCACACTTCCATTACAGAATAGATGACTGCTATTAAGAAGCAGGGGGTGGGCCGGGCGCGGTGGCCCAAGCCTGTAATCCCAGCACTTTGGGAGGCTGAGGCGGGTGGATCACGAGGTCAAGAGATCGAGACCATCCTGGTCAACGTGGTGAAACCCCGTCTCTACTAAAAATACAAAAAATTAGCTGGGCATGGTGGCGCGTGCCTGTAGTCCCAGCTACTCAGGAGGCTGAGGCAGGAGAATTGCTTGAACCCAGGAGGCGGAGGTTGCGGTGAGCCGAGATCGTGCCATTGCACTCCAGCCTGGGTAACAAGAGCGACACTCTGTCTCAAAAAAAAAAAAAAAAAAAAAAAAAAAAGCAGGGGGTGGGCCAGGCACAGTGACTCATGCCTGTAGTCCAAGCACTTTGGGAGGCCGAGGTGGATGGATCACAAGGTTAGGAGATGGGGACCATCCTAGCCAACATAGTGAAAACCCGTCTCTACTAAAAATACAAAAATTAGCTGGGTGTGGTGGCCTGGGCCTATAATCCCAGCTACTCGGGAGGCTGAGTCAGGAGAATCGCTTGAACCCCGAAAGTGGCAGTTGCAGTGAGCCAAGATTGCACCAATGCACTCCAGCCTGGGCACAAAAAGACTCAATCTCAAAAAATAAAATAATTGCCAGTAATAACTATCACGAAAAAAAAATTACCAGTTTTCTAAGCACCTATGGATTACAAGCCACAAAGAAGTATTTAAAATTTTAAGAATTTGTAGCCTGGGCGAGGTGGTTCCTGCCTGTAATCCCAGCAATTTTGGAGGCCGAGGCAGATGAATCACCTGAGGTTAGGAGTTGGAGACCAGCCTCACTAACATGGTGAAACCTCGTCTCTACTAAAAATACAAAAATAATACAAAATACAAAAAGTAGCCAGGCATGGTGGCAGGCACCTGTAATCCCAGATGGTAGGGAGGCTGAGGCAGGAGAATCACTTGGATCCAGAGGCAGAGGTTGCAGTGAGCTAAGACTGTACCATTGCACTCCAGCCAAGGCGACAGAGGGAGACTCCATCTCAAAGAAAAAGAAGAAAACGAATTTGTATTCCCATATTAAAATGTCTAAACTCGACACCAGTAAAGTTATACTACCTCCAGTTGTGAATCATTTTTTGTTCTTAGCCTCAGGTATCTTCCCACAGGACACTGGAATGTCAAGTTTCTCAATAGCTGTGTTGCTTAAGACGTGATTCAGATAATGGCAGTTTCATTCATTTAATTAACAACTGGTTTTTGAAAGCATACAATGTGCCATAGACAATCTTAACTATGGATTCAAAGGTAAGGAAATCAAAATCCCTGCCCTCAAGAAGATCAAGGTCTAAAGAGCTCAAGAAGCAGTGGATTTCAAAACTTTGATCAAGCAACCTTTTGGCTTTATATGTATGTATTTGAATACATAGCTCTGATATATCTATATGTATTTATTCCTAAATCTATACCTTTACTATCAAATTAATACATAGTTTTGAAAATGTCAAAATAGAAATTTTTAAAGAAAAAGAAATAATTATGAAATGAAGCTCTCACTATCCATCCAGATGAAAATAAAATTGGGTCCATACATTACATCATTTACCAAAAAATTACATTCTACATATATTAAAAACTCAAACTTTGGAAACTACATATATGACCTAGAAGCAGGGGGAACCCTTGAAGAAAACTGGAAACCCAAAAGCTAAACAAGAAAAAAATGAACACATTTGACTTGTTTTAAAAAGCAGCTGGCCAGGCATGGTGGCTCACACCTGTAATCCCAGTGCTTTGGGAGGCCCAGTTGGGCTGATCACTTGAGATCAGGATTTCGACACCAGCCTAGCTAACATGGTGAAACCCTGTCTCTACTAAAAATACAAAAATTAGCCAGGTGTGGTGGCAGGCTCCTGTAATCCCAGCTACTCAGGATGCTAAGACAGGAGAATCTCTTGAACCTGGGAGGCAGATGTTGCAGTGAGCCAGGATCCCACCACTGCACTCCAGCCTGGATGACAGAGTGAGACTGTCTCAAAAAAAAAAAAAAAAAAAAGAAAGAAAAAAGAAAAACAGCTCTATAGGTCAGGATCAATCCCAAGAGCTGATTTATAGAATGGAATGTCACAATCTCTGGAAGGTAGTGATTTTTTAACCTAGTTGGATATGGGACTTTTTTCTTTTCTTTTCTTTTTTTTTTTTTTTTTTTTTTTTTTTGAGACGGAGTTTCGCTCTTGTTACCCAGGCTGGAGTTCAATGGCGCGATCTTGGCTCACCGCAACCTCCACCTCCCGGGCTCAGGCAATTCTCCTGCCTCAGCCTCCTGAGTAGCTGGGATTACAGGCACGTGCAACCACGCCCAGCTAATTTTTTTTTTTTTTTTTTTTTGTATTTTTAGTAGAGACGGGGTTTCACTATGTTGACCAGGATGGTCTCGATCTCTTGACCTCGTGATCCACCCGCCTCAGCCTCCCAAAGTGCTGGGATTACAAGCTTGAGCCACCGCGCCCGGCTTTTTTTTCTTTTCACTATGCACTGATCTAAGAATAAAACTGTTTCAAGGTTTAGAACCACCAAATATACACCAAAGTCTATGACGAATCAAAATGGTTCAACAGTTTGTCATTGGGCACCATGGTAAAAACATTCATTTAAATTGAGATGCATATGATTAACACAGATTAAGATGTTATACTTTCCCAACAATATGTGTTTTTGTTTGCTTGTTTTTGAGATGGAGTTTTGCTCTGCTGCCCAGGCTGGAGCACGATGGTGTGATCTTCAGCTCACTGCAACTTCCATTTCCCAGGTTTAAGTGATTCTCCTGCCTCAGCCTCCAGAGTAGCTGGGATTATCGGCATGTGCCATGATGCCCAGATAATTTTTGTATTTTTAGTAAACGAGGTTTCACCATGTTGGTCAGGCTGGTCTTGAACTCCTGACCTCAGATGATCTGTCCACCTTGGCCTCCCAAAATGCTGAGATTACAGGCATGAGTCACCATACCAGGCCTTTTCTTTCTTCTTTTCTTTCTTTTTTTTTTTTTTTTTTGAGAGGGAGTCTTTCTCTGTTGCCCAGGCTGCCGTGCAGTGGCACAATCTAGGCTCACTGCAACCTCTGCATTCTAGGTTCAAGTGATTCTCCTGCCTCAGCCTCCAGAGTAGCTGAGATTACAGGCATGTGCCACCACACCCAGCTAATTTTTGTATTTTTGGTAGGGATGGGGGCTCACCATATTGGCCAGGCTGGTCTCGAACTCCTGACCTCAAGTGATCTGCCCACCTCGGCTTCCCAAAGTGCTAGAATTATAGGCGTGAGGCACCACCCCATCACCTTTCTTTCTTTCTTTTTTTTTTTTTTTGAGACGGAGTTTCACTCTTGTTGCCCAGGCTGGAGTGCAATGGCGCGATCTCGGCTCACCGCAACCTCCGCCTCCTGGGTTCAGGCAATTCTCCTGCCTCAGCCTCCTGAGTAGCTGGGAGTACAGGCACATGCCACCATGCCCAGCTAATTTTTAGTATTTTTTTTAGTAGAGACGGGGTTTCACCATGTTGACCAGGATGGTCTCAATCTCTTGACCTTGTGATCCACCCGCCTTGGCCTCCCAAAGTGCTGGGATTACAGGCTTGAGCCACCGCGCCCGGCCCCCATCACCTTTCTTTTGCCTAACATATCTAACAATGAATAAATCTGTTTGCCTAAATAATGGCATTTATAATCCTTTAATTTCCTACTTAGAATATGAAGGCACAAAATAGATAAGGGACTTTTTCGAGGCCATACAGTGAGTAAGAGAGCTCTGTTTCTCTTCTATTCAATAAAAACTGTAAATAGCAGATGAAGTTTCAGTTTTTCTAGATTCTGCCAAGAAAACTGAGCCCTTAATTTGGGTCAAGAACTCTAGGATCAAATACACTAAAAAGAAAAGTAGGCCAGGCACAGTGGCTCATGCCTGTAATCCCAGCACTTTAGGAGGCTGAGGCGTGTGAATTGGAATTCACAACCAGCATGGGCAACATGGTGAAACCCCATCTCTACTAAAAATAATACAAAAAATTACCCAGGCGTGGTGGCATGGGCCTCTAGTCCCAGCTACTCAGCAGACTGAGGCAAGAGAATTGCTTGAACCTGGAAGGCAGAGGTTGCAGTGAGCTGAGACAACACCACTGTATCCAGCCTGGGCAACAGAGTAAGACAGTATCCAAAAAAAAAAAAAAAAAAAAAAAAAAGAGAGAAAAGTTGTCTATTTTCTTCTCACATCCCCAAATGGATTGCCTTATAACCTTCCACATTTATTTCCAAAGCTAGCTATGCAGAACAATCATAGTTCTGCGGAATAGACCTGCAGAGGTAAAGGCCTGAGCATAGGTATTTTTAGACAGCTCCAATGTTAAATTTAACAGTCACTGATCTTGTGGAGGAAACATAAATTGTATTAATTATCTAATGTGTCTTTTGTATTTAATTTTATTTATTCAATTTAACTTAATTTAATTTTTGAGACAGAGTCTCACTCTGTCACCCAGGATGGAATACAGTGGTGAGATCGGGGCTCATGGCAGCTGCAACCTCCCCAGGCTCAGGTGATCCTCTCACCTCAGCCTCCTGAGTAGCTGAGACTACAGATATACATCACCACAGCTGACTAGCTTTTATATATTTTTTTCTAGAGAAGAGGTTTTGCTATGTTGCCCAGGATGGTCTTGTACTCCTGGGCTCAAGCAACTCTCCCGTCTTGGCCTCCAAAAGTTCTGGGATTATATGTGTGAGCCACTGTGCTCAGCCTATGTATCGCCTCCTAATAAATTTCTACCAAAGTTGTTAACTTAGCACAATAATAATTTAT